>NC_091288.1:138780206-139080206 GCF_032444005.1 Ranitomeya imitator | reverse complement strand
TGGAGACGTTTATTCTCAGCGAGGTAAGGCAAGTTTAGAACCTGGTATAAGAGAGATGCCGTAAATGGGCTACCAGGTACACATAAAATTGGCCATTTTTATGCGCTAAAAGCTCTCATTTTTCATATTTCTACTGCAGTAATGCAGTTCAAATTTCATATTTCAAGTTTACATGTTTTAGCGCTGCAGTGTGCTGCCTTATTTATTTATTTAGCTATATACGAGTTGGCGACTCTAGGTTCAGCACCTGTTCACACTTAGTCTATGTTTGGATGTGCCGGTCAGGTTTTTGAAATGTATTCTTTAGCTTTCTGATCGTGCACTCCACCTCCTAGCCTACAGGTGTTTTAATTACAGCAGGTCCAATACCCCTCCACAGAGAGAGAGAATTTTAGTCTAGGAAGAGGTTTTCACATGCACCCATTCAGATGGAGACCTTTATTCTCAGTGAGGTAAGGCAAGTTTAGGACCTGGTATAAGAGAGATGCCGTAAAGGGGCTACCAGGTACACATAAAATTGGCCATTTTTATGCGCTAAAAGCTCTCATTTTTCATATTTCTAGTGCAGTAATGCAGTTCAAATTTCATATTTCAAGTTTACATGTTTTAGCGCTGCAGTGTGCTGCCTTATTTATTTAGCTATATACGAGTTGGCGACTCTAGGTTCAGCACCTGTTCACACTTAGTCTATGTTTGGATGTGCCGGTCAGGTTTTTGAAATGTATTCTTTAGCCTTCTGATCGTGCACTCCGCCTCCTAGCCTACAGGTGTTTTAATTACAGCAGGTCCAATACTCCTCCACAGAGAGAGAGAATTTTAGTCTAGGAAGAGGTTTTCACATGTACCCATTCAGATGGAGACGTTTATTCTCAGCGAGGTAAGGCAAGTTTAGGACCTGGTATAAGAGAGATGCCGTAAAGGGGCTACCAGGTACACATAAAATTGGCCATTTTATGCGCTAAAAGCTCTCAATTTTCATATTTCTAGTGCAGTAATGCAGTTCAAATTTCATATTTCAAGTTTACATGTTTTAGCGCTGCAGTGTGCTGCCTTATTTATTTAGCTATATACGAGTTGGCGACTCTAGGTTCAGCACCTGTTCACACTTAGTCTATGTTTGGATGTGCCGGTCAGGTTTTTGAAATGTATTCTTTAGCCTTCTGATCGTGCACTCCGCCTCCTAGCCTACAGGTGTTTTAATTACAGCAGGTCCAATACTCCTCCACAGAGAGAGAGAATTTTAGTCTAGGAAGAGGTTTTCACATGTACCCATTCAGATGGAGACGTTTATTCTCAGCGAGGTAAGGCAAGTTTAGGACCTGGTATAAGAGAGATGCCGTAAAGGGGCTACCAGGTACACATAAAATTGGCCATTTTATGCGCTAAAAGCTCTCAATTTTCATATTTCTAGTGCAGTAATGCAGTTCAAATTTCATATTTCAAGTTTACATGTTTTAGCGCTGCAGTGTGCTGCCTTATTTATTTAGCTATATACGAGTTGGCGACTCTAGGTTCAGCACCTGTTCACACTTAGTCTATGTTTGGATGTGCCGGTCAGGTTTTTGAAATGTATTCTTTAGCCTTCTGATCGTGCACTCCGCCTCCTAGCCTACAGGTGTTTTAATTACAGCAGGTCCAATACCCCTCCACAGAGAGAGAGAATTTTAGTCTAGGAAGAGGTTTTCACATGCACCCATTTAGATGGAGACGTTTATTCTCAGCGAGGTAAGGCAAGTTTAGGACCTGGTATAAGAGAGATGCCGTAAAGGGGCTACCAGGTACACATAAAATTCATATTTCTAGTGCAGTAATGCAGTTCAAATTTCATATTTCAAGTTTACATGTTTTAGCGCTGCAGTGTGCTGCCTTATTTATTTAGCTATATACGAGTTGGCGACTCTAGGTTCAGCACCTGTTCACACTTAGTCTATGTTTGGATGTGCCGGTCAGGTTTTTGAAATGTATTCTTTAGCCTTCTGATCGTGCACTCCGCCTCCTAGCCTACAGGTGTTTTAATTACAGCAGGTCCAATACTCCTCCACAGAGAGAGAGAATTTTAGTCTAGGAAGAGGTTTTCACATGTACCCATTCAGATGGAGACGTTTATTCTCAGCGAGGTAAGGCAAGTTTAGGACCTGGTATAAGAGAGATGCCGTAAAGGGGCTACCAGGTACACATAAAATTGGCCATTTTATGCGCTAAAAGCTCTCAATTTTCATATTTCTAGTGCAGTAATGCAGTTCAAATTTCATATTTCAAGTTTACATGTTTTAGCGCTGCAGTGTGCTGCCTTATTTATTTAGCTATATACGAGTTGGCGACTCTAGGTTCAGCACCTGTTCACACTTAGTCTATGTTTGGATGTGCCGGTCAGGTTTTTGAAATGTATTCTTTAGCCTTCTGATCGTGCACTCCGCCTCCTAGCCTACAGGTGTTTTAATTACAGCAGGTCCAATACCCCTCCACAGAGAGAGAGAATTTTAGTCTAGGAAGAGGTTTTCACATGCACCCATTTAGATGGAGACGTTTATTCTCAGCGAGGTAAGGCAAGTTTAGGACCTGGTATAAGAGAGATGCCGTAAAGGGGCTACCAGGTACACATAAAATTCATATTTCTAGTGCAGTAATGCAGTTCAAATTTCATATTTCAAGTTTACATGTTTTAGCGCTGCAGTGTGCTGCCTTATTTATTTAGCTATATACGAGTTGGCGACTCTAGGTTCAGCACCTGTTCACACTTAGTCTATGTTTGGATGTGCCGGTCAGGTTTTTGAAATGTATTCTTTAGCCTTCTGATCGTGCACTCCGCCTCCTAGCCTACAGGTGTTTTAATTACAGCAGGTCCAATACCCCTCCACAGAGAGAGAGAATTTTAGTCTAGGAAGAGGTTTTCACATGCACCCATTCAGATGGAGACGTTTATTCTCAGCGAGGTAAGGCAAGTTTAGGACCTGGTATAAGAGAGATGCGGTAAAGGGTCTACCAGGTACACATAAAATTGGCCATTTTTATGCGCTAAAAGCTCTCATTTTTCATATTTCTAGTGCAGTAATGCAGTTCAAATTTCATATTTCAAGTTTACATGTTTTAGCGCTGCAGTGTGCTGCCTTATTTATTTAGCTATATACGAGTTGGCGACTCTAGGTTCAGCACCTGTTCACACTTAGTCTATGTTTGGATGTGCCGGTCAGGTTTTTGAAATGTATTCTTTAGCCTTCTGATCGTGCACTCCGCCTCCTAGCCTACAGGTGTTTTAATTACAGCAGGTCCAATACCCCTCCACAGAGAGAGAGAATTTTAGTCTAGGAAGAGGTTTTCACATGCACCCATTCAGATGGAGACGTTTATTCTCAGCGAGGTAAGGCAAGTTTAGGACCTGGTATAAGAGAGATGCCGTAACGGGGCTACCAGGTACACATAAAATTGGCCATTTTTATGCGCTAAAAGCTCTCATTTTTCATATTTCTAGTGCAGTAATGCAGTTCAAATTTCATATTTCAAGTTTACATGTTTTAGCGCTGCAGTGTGCTGCCTTATTTATTTAGCTATATACGAGTTGGCGACTCTAGGTTCAGCACCTGTTCACACTTAGTTTATGTTTGGATGTGCCGGTCAGGTTTTTGAAATGTATCCGTACAGGGTTGACACAGGGTCTTCTTATAGGCGGAGGGTAGCCGGGAGCCACAAACACCACACTTGCGGCTAGGTTTACTCTTTTGGGCAGAGACTTTTTCTCCCTAGAAGAGAGAGAGGTATACTAAGTAACCCATTCAAAACATGCCTGAACAGTAAACGGACCAGCCCAGCTACTCACGGCAGGAGGGTGAACGCTGGGATCTGCAGTTGAAGGAGAGGGTTTGTCGCCGTCCATGGTCAAGCTGTATACAGTCAGAGACAGGGAACAGCGTCTTACCTGGAGGCCCAGACCAGGATATGAAGGTATCGAGATCCCCAGCGATATCGTGTGCTCCTCCCCCTTCAGTCCATAGGGAGGCTTGAAATGACCCTATCCTGTCGGCGATTCCCCTCGGTGGTCATCGACCTCATGGAACGCCAGAGACAGCGTGCGTTCCAGCGCAGAGTCCCAGGCCGCGAACCGGAAGTGCGATGACGTCACATCCGGCGCGTGCGAACCCGGAACTCCACACCGACGCTGGAGAGGGAGGAGGCCGGGGTGCTCAGTGAGGACCCCAGCAGCACGTCACCGCCCCGCTTTGCCCCTGACAGAGGAGCAGGAGGGGTGGGAAGGAGGGCCCGAGTATAAAAATACTCACCCGGCTCCCTCGCTGGCTGGCGCTGCTTCCTGTCCTGACCGCACCTTCTACTGTATGCGGTCACGTGGGGCCGCCAATTACAGTCATGAATATGCGGCTCCACCTCACATAGGGGTGGAGCCGCATATTCATTACTGTAAATGAGCGGCCCCACGTGACCGCATACAGTAGAAGGTGCGGCCAGGACAGGAAGCAGCGCCAGCCAGCGAGGGAGCCGGGTGAGTATTTTAAAAACAGCGGGGGGACGCACAGGGGGTGGGAGTGGGGTGGGGACATGGACCTTTATTTTAAACACGAGAAACAAAAAAATGGATTATTCATATCTTTTCTACAGCAAACGCTGCTGCACAGAAGATAAGAATCGCGGCTTCAGCACGATGCAGGGGACAGCGCTAAACTTTAGCGCTGTCTCTTGCACGGTGCGTGTGGTACCCAGTGGGCACAAGGGCGGCACACGTGTGCCAATTTTTCCGGTACCGGAATTATCTGGACGTGTGAGACTGCCCTTAAATGGTGTGGTAAACCATGACTAGAAAAAGAATTCCAGCTCGACGAGGCAGTGAAAAGTAAAAACTTGGTACTTTATTCACTTCATATAGGAAGCAGAGGATAAAACATCAGCACAAAATAGATAAAAAACACTATCTACGCGTTTCAGGTGGCACAGCACCCTTATTCATGATATCTAGTGTATAACCTGTTCAGTGCTTTTTATATTAGCATCCGGTAGGCACACCGGTGCGATAATTAATTAGAAAGGTAGTCTACTAGAAGTGGAAACACCTGATGGTAAGTGTGAACCACAAATTATCCACATAAGACAAAAAAATTCACAGAACAGGCAGAGAAAAAAATTTTCGACAGAAAAAGACACACATATATACTTTGGCTATAAATAAAACAAGAAATATATGGAACACAAAAAAAAAAACTGGTTGCTAAATCGTATGAAAACGATAGTACTAAGCAACAACAATATCCAAAATTACATAAATACAAAATCTACATGATGATGAGTTCTTCCTAAAATAATAAAGAAGACAAAACTCGGAACAAAATCCGAATAGGAAACTTGATGGAGTGATTTGCGTGCATTCACCATGGTAAATATTCAAAGATGCCATAACATGGTAAGCAGAGGGATAAACAAATTTCTTAGGTAATTTGATTAGTCCAGGACCTGTGGAAGTATGTATACAAGCACAAATACGATATGAATAATAAACAAATGGCCTAAGGAAAGTTATAATTACGCATAAACAGTAACAAAAAAAAACAAAAAAAAAACAAAACAAAAAAACATAGCAATGTAAAGTAATAATAATAATAATGGAGAGTAATAAGGAAATTCACTGAGTAAAGAATTCGCAAGCTCTGGTATGAGCATTCAATTACTCGGATACCCTACATGAATAGTGGACAAGTAGCTCCGTGAGAAGGTAAAAACCCTAAGAGCTGTGATGTTTGCAAATGGTTGCTAAGATGAATCGCAATAGCAACAGACCATACAGGGTGGAAAAGGAGAACGTAGCGATCGTGTGCGCCAAACAGCGCAGCGCCGAGCTGAACACAGGCGAGCCAGCTCGGGCACACATGGAGCATCGATATAAAGGGAAATACAAAAAAGAAGTTCAGATGCGTTTAAAGAGCAATACGACTAATAAAAAAGCATGATATCTCTTCTCTTATTAAGGCCATGCGGTGTTCTAGTTCCCAATTTGAATATCCACCATGTCTCCCTATTTCTCAGGGTTACCTCAATATCCCCTCCTCTAAAAGGTCTATGCGTTTTCTCTATTGCATAAACCTTAAGTGAATCAAGGTTAGATTGGTGGGAATTAATGAAATGTTGTGACACTTGCGATATATTTCTGTGAATGTTAACATTTTCTACATCATAAATGTGCTCACGGATTCTTGTTTTTAGTGGGCGTATGGTGCTCCCAACATATTTGAGATGACAAATCGTGCATTCCATAATGTAAACTACGTTGTTGGTGTTACAATTAAGAAAGGTTTTAATCTGGTATGTTTTCTGATCGTTCACGTCCGTAAAATCGGAGCACTTCTGTGCAAATTTACAAATTTTGCAGACATGATTCTACATCCACGTTTGAGTACAGCAGCGATGTCAGGATCCTCCCTTAAAATAGTTAGATTATTTCTGATTAATTTGCTGATGGAAGCTGCTGTACTCAAACGTGGATGTAGAATCGTGTCTAGAAAAGCACCATCTTTAGGCAATAGTCTTTCCCCTAGCTCCCTCAATATGTCCCATGCTCAGCCATCTAATTGGCTCAGTGTGAAGGGTTTCTACAAATGTGGTGCCTCAGTATGCAAAATTTGTAAATTTGCACAGAAGTGCTCCGATTTTACGGACGTGAACGATCAGAAAACATACCAGATTAAAACCTTTCTTAATTGTAACACCAACAACGTAGTTTACATTATGGAATGCACGATTTGTCATCTCAAATATGTTGGGAGCACCATACGCCCACTAAAAACAAGAATCCGTGAGCACATTTATGATGTAGAAAATGTTAACATTCACAGAAATATATCGCAAGTGTCACAACATTTCATTAATTCCCACCAATCTAACCTTGATTCACTTAAGGTTTATGCAATAGAGAAAACGCATAGACCTTTTAGAGGAGGGGATATTGAGGTAACCCTGAGAAATAGGGAGACATGGTGGATATTCAAATTGGGAACTAGAACACCGCATGGCCTTAATAAGAGAAGAGATATCATGCTTTTTTATTAGTCGTATTGCTCTTTAAACGCATCTGAACTTCTTTTTTGTATTTCCCTTTATATCGATGCTCCATGTGTGCCCGAGCTGGCTCGCCTGTGTTCGGCGCTGCGCTGTTTGGCGCACACGATCGCTACGTTCTCCTTTTCCACCCTGTATGGTCTGTTGCTATTGCGATTCATCTTAGCAACCATTTGCAAACATCACAGCTCTTAGGGTTTTTACCTTCTCACGGAGCTACTTGTCCACTATTCATGTAGGGTATCCGAGTAATTGAATGCTCATACCAGAGCTTGCGAATTCTTTACTCAGTGAATTTCCTTATTACTCTCCATTATTATTATTATTACTTTACATTGCTATGTTTTTTTTTTTGTTTTGTTTTTGTTTTTTTTGTTTCTGTTTATGCGTAATTATAACTTTCCTTAGGCCATTTGTTTATTATTCATATCGTATTTGGCTTGTATACATACTTCCACAGGTCCTGGACTAATCAAATTACCTAAGAAATTTGTTTATCCCTCTGCCTACCATGTTATGGCATCTTTGAATATTTACCATGGTGAATGCACGCAAATCACTCCATCAAGTTTCCTATTCGGATTTTGTTCCGAGTTTTGTCTTCTTTATTATTTTAGGAAGAACTCATCATCATGTAGATTTTGTATTTATGTAATTTTGGATATTGTTGTTGCTTAGTACTATCGTTTTCATACGATTTAGCAACCAGTTTTTTTTTTTTTGTGTTCCATATATTTCCTGTTTTATTTATAGCCAAAGTATATATGTGTGTCTTTTTCTGTCGAAAAATTTTTTCTCTGCCTGTTCTGTGAATTTTTTTGTCTTATGTGGTTAATTTGTGGTTCACACTTACCATCAGGTGTTTCCACTTCTAGTAGACTACCTTTCTAATTAATTATCGCACCGGTGTGCCTACCGGATGCTAATATAAAAAGCACTGAACAGGCTATACACTAGATATCATGAATAAGGGTGCTGTGCCACCTGAAACGCGTAGATAGTGTTTTTTATCTTTTTTGTGCTGATGTTTTATCCTCTGCTTCCTAAATGAAGTGAATAAAGTACCAAGTTTTTACTTTTCACTGCCTCGTCGAGCTGGAATTCTTTTTCTTTTCCTGGTTTCCTCACGCCTTGACACAGCGTTTCCGTGCTCCGAGCTTCCTGGGACTGTTACTATGGTGAGCTGGATTTCTCATTTTGCTACCATGTAAACCATGACTACAGCATCTACAGTAGATGGTTAAAAGAGCATAGGGGCTCCCTCTTTAACCCCATCGGTACCTTGAGATCTTGATTGTGTGATCCTAACGTTTGAGATGGCAGTTCATGGCCAAATAATGGCCTTATAGTCTGACGGCTACAGTGGCCTGTTCAGAAGTTAGAAACAGTCAGGTGGTAAAAATACACTTCTTCATTACTGTCATGTCACTTTGCATTAATTCCTGAAAAGCACCCAAAGGGTTAATGAACTACGTGAAACCAGTTTTGAATATATTGATGGGTGCTGTTCTTAAAATGTTATTACTTTTGGGGGATTCCAATATGTAGGAGCTCCAAAGTCAAGTCAAACCTTAATAGGGTCCTAAAAAAAGTTTTGTAAATTTGCTTAAAAAAATTAAAAATTACCGCTACACTTTTGAACCCTCTAAAATTTTAACAAAATAAAACAATAGTTTACAAATGGTGGTGATGTAAAGCGGGCAAGAGGAAATGTAATTTATGTTTTTGTGTGGTATGACTATCTGGATTAGGCTGGAGTCACACTTGCCGTGTAAAAAAAAAAAAAATCAGTCCGATTTTGACGGCCGAGATTTGCAGAAATGTTTCCGAACAGTGATCCGTATGTCATCCGTGTGCAGTGTGAAGATGCAAATTTTTCTCATCAAAGTATCTGTGTGACATCCGAATGCCATCAGTATGGCGAGATTTTCTCACCGGCTTGCAAAATGGACATATAATGAATCCATGGCCTCAAATATTTGTGAAAACATATATACAGTATATTATAATATATATATATATATATATATATATATATATATATACTGTGTATATATACATATACTGTACATACAGTATATACACTGCTCAAAAAAATAAAGGGAACACTTAAACAACAGAATATAATTCCAAGTAAATCATACTTCCGTGAAATCAAACTGTCCACTTAGGAAGCAACACTGTTTGACAATCAGTTTCACATGCTGTTGTGCAAATGGAATAGACAACAGATGGAAATTATTGGCAATTATCAAGACACACTCAATAAAGGAGTGGTTCTGCAGTTGGGGACCACAGACCACATCTCAGTACCAATGCTTTCTGGCTGATGTTTTGGTCACTTTTAAATTTTGGTTGTGCTTTCAGACTCGTGTTAGCATGAGACGGACTCTACAACCCACACAGGTGGCTCAAGTAGAGCAGCTCATCCAGGGTGGCACATCAATGCGAGTTGTGGCAACAAGGTTTGCTGTGTCTGTCAGCGCAGTGTCCAGAGGCTGGAGGCGCTAACAGGAGACAGGCCTGTACACCAGGAGATGTGAAGGGGGCCATAGGAGGGCAATAACACAGCAGCAGGACCGCTACCTCAGCCTTTGTGCAAGGAGGAACAGGAGGAGCACTGCCAGAGCCCCGCAAAATGACCTCCAGAAGGCCACAAATGTGCATGTGTCTGCACAAACGGTTAGAGACCGACTCCATGAGGATGGTCTGAAGTCCACAGATGGGGTTGTGCTCACAGCCCAACACCGTGCAGAACACTTGGCATTTGCCACAGAACACCAGGATTGGCAAATTTGCCACTGGCGCCCTGTGCTCTTCACAGATGAAAGCAGGTTCACACTGAGCACATGTGATAGACGTGACAGTCTGGAGATGCCGTGGAGAGCAATCTGCTGCCTGCAACATCCTTCAGCATGACCGGTTTGGCACTGGATCAGTAATGGTGTGGGGTGGCATTTCTTTGGAGTCCCGCACAGCCCTCCGTGTGCTCGCCAGAGGTAGCCTGGCTGCCATTAGGTACCGAGATGACCCCTTGTGAGACCATATGCTGGTGCGGTTGGCCCTGGGTTCCTCCTAATGCAGGACAATGCCAGACCTCATGTGGCTGGAGTGTGTCAGCAGTTCGTGCAAGATGAAGGCATTGAAGGTATGGACTGGCCCGCCCATTCCCCAGACCTGAATCCAATTGAACACATCTGGGACATCATGTCTCGCACCATCCACCAACGTCACGTTGCACCACAGACTGTCCAGGAGTTGGCTTATGTTTTAGTCTAGGTCTGGGTGGAGATCCCTCAGGAGACCATCCACCGCCTCATCAGGAGCATGCCCACGCGTTGTAGGGAGGTCATACAGACACGTGGAGGCCACACACACACTACTGAGCATCATTTCCTTGTCTTGAGGCATTTCCACTTAAGTCGGATCAGCCTGTAACTTCATTTTCCACTTTGATTTTGAGCATCATTCCAACTCCAGACCTCCGTGGGATATTAGTTGTGATTTCTGCTGATAATTTTTAGGTTTTATTGTTCTCAACACATTTCACTATGTAATGAATAAAGATTTACAACTGGAATATTTCATTCAGTGATATCTAGGATGTGGGATTTTAGTGTTCCCTTTATTTTTTTGAGCAGTGAATATACCGTATATACACGAGTATAAGCCGAGATTTTCAGCCCACTTTTTTGGTATGAAAGTGCCCCTCTCCGCTTATACTCGAGTCGTTGTCCCAGGGGTCGTCGGGGAGGGGGAGCGGCAGCTGTCACATACTCACCTGCTCCTGGCGCGGTCCCTGCATGTCCGATGGTCTGCGGGCAGCTCTTCCTGTGTTCAGCGGTCACGTGGTACCGCTCATTAAAGTAATGAATATGATGCATATTCATTCCTTTAATGAGCGGTACGTGACCGTTCAACATATGAAGATGCCACCGGCTCCCGGAGACCATCTGACAGTGAGACGCTGCCAGGGACCGTGCCGGTAGCAGGTGAGTATGACGGGGGAGGTGAGCATTGCACAATATTCACCTGATCCCATTCCATCGCTGCGCAGCGCTTTGTCTTCCACCTCTGGCTGTGACTGTTCAGCTCAGAGGGCGCGATGACGTAGTTAGTGTGCGCGCCGCCCTTTGCCTGAACAGTCACTGCGGAGGATGGAAGACAGAGTGGCGCGCAGTGGTGGAACGGGGAGAGGTGCATATTGCAAGTGTCCGGGGCCTGAGCAAAGAGAGGTGAGGATGTGATTTTTTTATTTTAATCGCAGCAACAGCATATGGGGCAAATGTGTGGAGCATCTTATGGGGCCATAATGTGTGGATCATCTCATGGGGCATAATGTGTGGATCATCTCATGGGGCATAATGTGTGGAGCATCTCATGGGGCATGTGTGGAGCATCTCATGGGGCCATAATGTGTGGAGCATCTCATGGGGCATAATGTGTGGAGCATCTCATGGGGCATAATGTGTGGAGCATCTTATGGGGCATAATGTGTGGAGCATCTCATGGGGCATAATCTGTGGAGCATCTCATGGGGCATAATCTGTGGAGCATCTCATGGGGCATAATCTGTGGAGCATCTCATGGGGCATAATCTGTGGAGCATTTTATGGGGCATAATCTGTGGAGCATCTTATGGGGCATAATCTATGGAGCATTTTATGGGGCAAAATGTATGGAGCATCTTATGGGGCATAATCTATGGAGCACTTTATGGGACAATCTATGGAGCATTTTATGGGACAATCTATGGAGCATTTTATGAGGCATAATCTATGGAGCATCTTATGGGGCCATCAACCTTTATGCAGCATTGTATGTGGCAAATGTGTCTATGGAGCATCTTATGGGGCCTGATATGAACAGGTGATTCAGAACCACAATGGACCTAGTGGTTAAGAGCACACAAGTGACCTGTTTAGTTACTAAATAGGACGAGCTCTGAGACGTGGGAACTCTGCTGACCGCAATCCCTGATCCTATCATACCACACTAAAGGTAGCCGTGGAGCGCTCCTGACCAGAACCTAGGCGCCTCGTCACAGCCTGAGAAACTAGCTAGCCCTGAAGATAGAAAAATAAGCCTACCTTGCCTCAGAGAAATTCCCCAAAGGAAAAGGCAGCCCCCCACATATAATGACTGTGAGTAAGATGAAAATACAAACACAGAGATGAAATAGATTTAGCAAAGTGAGGCCCGATTTACTGAATAGACCGAGGATAGGAAAGATAGCTTTGCGGTCAACACAAAAACCTACAAATAACCACGCAGAGGGGACAAAAAGACCCTCCGCACCGACTAACGGTACGGAGGTGCTCCCTCTGTGTCTCAGAGCTTCCAGCAAGCAAGAAAAACCAATATAGCAAGCTGGACAGAAAATATAGGAAACAAAAGTAACATAAGCAAAACTTAGCTCATGCAAGGCAGACAGGCCACAGGAACGATCCAGGAGATAGCAAGGCCAATACTGGAACATTGACTGGAGGCCAGGAACAAAGAACTAGGTGGAGTTAAGTAGAGCAGCACCTAACGACTTAACCTCGTCACCTGAGGAAGGAAACTCAGAAGCCGCAGCCCCACTCACATCCACCAGAGGAAGCTCATAAACAGAACCAGCCGAAGTACCACTCATGACCACAGGAGGGAGCTTGACCACAGAATTCACAACAGGGGCCATTATTAACCCTTTGTGCAGCATTATATGGGGCATATTTTAACTCGTTCACGACATGCCCCGTACTAGTACGGCGCATGTCGTGTCTCCCCCTTTGATGTGGGCTCACCGCCTGTTTTGTACAGCTGACATGTGCGCGCAATAGCGGCGGGTGAAATCGCTATTCACCCGCCGCTATTAACCTGTTAAATGCCGCTGTCAAACGCAGACAGCGGCATTTAACCGGCGCTTCCAGCCGGACGGCCGGAAATGATGTCATCGCCGACCCCCGTCACATGATCGGGGGTCGGCGATGCATCAAGAAGGTAACCATAGAGGTCCTTGAGACCTCTATGGTTACTGATGCAGCCCTGCTGTGAGCGCCCCCCTGTGGTCGGCGCTCACAGCACACCTGCATTTCAGCTGATGATCGCTGCTATGTAGCAGAGCCGATCAGGCTATGCCAGCTTCTAGCCTCCCATGGAGGCTATTGAAGCATGGCACAAGTAAAAAAAAAAATGTTTCTAAAAATATGAAAAAAATATAAAAAATATAAAAGTTTAAATCACCACCCTTTCGCCCTATCCTAAATAAAACAATTAAAAAAAAAAACCTACACGTATTTGGTATCGCCGCGTTCAGAATCGCCCGATCTATCAATAAAAAAAAGCATTAACCTGATCGCTAAACAGCGTAGCGAGAAAAAAATCCGAAACGCCAGAATTACGTCTTTTTTGTCGCCGCAACGGGCGATCAAAAGAACGTATCTGCACCGAAATGGTATAATTAAAAACGTCAGCTCGGCATGCAAAAAATAAGCCCTCACCCGACCCCAGATCACGAAAAATGGAGACGCTTCGGGTATCGGAAAATGGCACTTTTTTTTTTTTTAAGCAAAGTTTTGAATTTTTTTTCACCACTTGGATAAAAAATAACCTAGACATGTTAGATGTCTATGAACTCGTAATGACCTAGAGAATCACTACGGCAGGTCAGTTTTACCATTTAATGAACCTAGCAAAAAAGCCAAACAAAAAACAAGTGTGGGATTGCACTTTTTTTGCAATTTCACCGCACTTGGAATTTTTTCCCCGTTTTCTAGTAAAAGACATGGTAAAACCAATGGTGTCGTTCAAAAGTACAACTCGTCCCGCAAAAAATAAGCCTTCACATGACTATATTGACGGAAAAATAAAAAAGTTATGGCTCTGAGAAGGAGGGAAGTGAAAAATGAAAACGCAAAAACGAAAAAGGGCCGCGACTTGAAGGGGTTAATATGGAGCATTTATGGGGCCCATCATGAACTGTATGGAGCATTATATGGGGCTCCTGATCCAATATGGATATTCAAAAACACTTAACCTACTGATGTCTCAATTAATTTTACTTTTATTGGTATCTATTTTTACTTTTGACATTTACCGGTAGCTGCTGCATTTTCCACCCTAGGCTTATACTCGAGTCATTAAGTTTTCCCAGTTTTTTGTGGCAAAATTGGGGGGGGGTCGGCTTATACTCGAGTATATACGGTATATTATATATATATATATATATATATATATATATATATATATATACCCCTATACTATGTGTAGACATTTTATCTATTCTATTCTAACCTGTCAGTGTGATTTTACTGTACACCGCACTGAATTGCCGGCTTTTCTATAGGACACCGATGCGTATTTCTCGCAAGTCACACTGATGGTCCGTGTGGTGTGCAAGTTTTTCTCGCACCCATAGACTTTCATTGGCGAGTCTTGGCCAATATACGGTGCAAATCCCAGCATGCCGCGATTTCACTCGCACATATATAAAGCGGCCCAGAAAAAAACGATGATGTGAGCTTCCCCATAGATTAACATTGGTCCGAGTGCTATGTGATTTTTTTCTCGCATAGTACTCGCCCATATTTCTCTCTAGTGTAACTCCGGCCTGAAAGGGGTAATCAGAGTTCTAAAATTGCAATTTTTTTAATTCTTGTAATTATTTTTATAAATAAATGCAGAAAATTTCAACATAAATGTACCATTATCATAAAGTACAATATGTTATGAAACAATTATCTCAAAATCATTGGGATATATTGAAGCGTTCCACAGTTATTAACTCATAAAATGACATTGGTCAGATTTTATATATTTGGCCTGTCGCTAAGGGGTTACCCTAATGAGTGATACTCTACCTACCTGCCCATTTATGTCGTTTCAGGATTGGCTACTTACTATATTATTTTCTTACTTTGTGTCCAGGCTTCGCCGCCCATCTACCTTATGGGTGCTTATTTTCACCCTTTCACCTACTTTTTGCCTTTGATGGCTTGGTTTTACTGTAGAGTTCAATACATTTTGATGCTATTTGTTATTGGCCTGTTTCTGAAGATTTCCTTTTTTGTGTTTCTATTTTTTAGAGCAGCTCAGAGTTCTTTTTTTCTTATTTTCTGTAAATTAGTTACAAATTAGATACATTTCCCTTCATGTTTTGGATTAAAGGCAGTGTGCAATGTTCCCAATGCTGGAAATAGAACTAGTAGAGAGATTGGTGACCACCCTGCAGTTATTTTGAACCCCCCTGGACGTCCGGCGCGGCCCTACATTGGACATTGCGCTATTTTAGTGCACTCGCACTTCGCTGTTCCGCCCCGGTTTTGGCGGCTGTGTTGCGGATCCTGCCCGTTTCGCCCCAGTACTGTGCCCCTCATGTGCAGAATACACTCGGGAGATCCCTCGTCTCAGTCACGTCTGTGGGAAAATGTAGAAAAAAAACGCAGACCGCCGTCACGGATTCCAATAACGTGGCACAAGACGGGCGCAGTACATGACCCGTGTCCGCTGTACGTCCGTGCAGGAATGTACACGGAAAAAAACGCACCAAGTGCTCGTGTGTGACCCTGACCTTAGCACCAGCACATTAGTCACCTGCGACCCTGACTGCTCCTCTCCTCAAGACATGGAAATGAGAAGAGCAGAAATCTTCTGACGGATCCGCTCATTCATTACACTGGACCCACAATCTGGAAGGACTGTGCCTGGGTGTAAGTACCGGAATGTGTCACCGGAGCCGAGCACCCACCTGCACCGAGGTCTCCGCTCCACTCTGTTGCTTAGCAACGGAATGCTAGCGTCTGGCTAAACGTCATTTCCGGCCTGGGTTTCTAGAAACTACATTTCCCAGGTTCCCCCTCAAAGGCCCACGTGATCCGTATAACGGTGGCCTCCGGTCCAGAAAGCTTCATGCCGCGCATAGCACACTCAGCAGGTGAGTGGCCGGTGTGAGCCGGGTCCTGTGCACACTCAGCAGGTGAGTGGCCGGTGTGACCCTGCTCCTGTGCACACTCAGCAGGTGAGTGGCCGGTGTGAGCCGGGTCCTGTGCACAGTCAGCAGGTGAGTGGCCGGTGTGAGCCGGGTCCTGTGCACACTCAGCAGGTGAGTGGCCGGTGTGAGCCGGGTCCTGTGCACAGTCATCAGGTGAGTGGCCGGTGTGAGCCGGGTCCTGTGCACACTCATCAGGTGAGTGGCCGGTGTGAGCCGGGTCCTGTGCACACTCAGCAGGTGAGTGGCCGGTGTGAGCCGGGTCCTGTGCACACTCAGCAGGTGAGTGGCCGGTGTGAGCCGGGTCCTGTGCACAGTCATCAGGTGAGTGGCCGGTGTGAGCCGGGTCCTGTGCACACTCAGCAGGTGAGTGGCAGGTGTGAGCCGGGTCCTGTGCACACTCATCAGGTGAGTGGCCGGTGTGAGCCGGGTCCTGTGCACAGTCATCAGGTGAGTGGCCGGTGTGAGCCGGGTCCTGTGCACACTCAGCAGGTGAGTGGCCGGTGTGAGCCGGGTCCTGTGCACACTCAGCAGGTGAGTGGCAGGTGTGAGCCGGGTCCTGTGCACACTCAGCAGGTGAGTGGCCGGTGTGAGCCGGGTCCTGTGCACACTCAGCAGGTGAGTGGCCGGTGTGAGCTGGGTCCTGTGCACACTCAGCAGGTGAGTGGCCGGTGTGAGCCGGGTCCTGTGCACACTCAGCAGGTGAGTGGCCGGTGTGAGCTGGGTCCTGTGCACACTCAGCAGGTGAGTGGCCGGTGTGAGCCGGGTCCTGTGCACACTCAACAGGTGAGTGGCCGGTGTGAGTCGGGTCCTGTGCACACTCAGCAGGTGAGTGGCCGGTGTGAGCTGGGTCCTGTGCACACTCAGCAGGTGAGTGGCCGGTGTGAGCCGGGTCCTGTGCACACTCAGCAGGTGAGTGGCCGGTGTGAGCCGGGTCCTGTGCACACTCATCAGGTGAGTGGCCGGTGTGAGCTGGGTCCTGTGCACACTCAGCAGGTGAGTGGCCGGTGTGAGCCGGGTCCTGTGCACACTCAGCAGGTGAGTGGCCGGTGTGAGCCGGGTCCTGTGCACAGTCATCAGGTGAGTGGCCGGTGTGAGCCGGGTCCTGTGCACAGTCATCAGGTGAGTGGCCGGTGTGAGCCGGGTCCTGTGCACACTCAGCAGGTGAGTGGCAGGTGTGAGCCGGGTCCTGTGCACACTCATCAGGTGAGTGGCCGGTGTGAGCCGGGTCCTGTGCACACTCAGCAGGTGAGTGGCCGGTGTGAGCCGGGTCCTGTGCACACTCAGCAGGTGAGTGGCCGGTGTGAGCCGGGTCCTGTGCACACTCAACAGGTGAGTGGCCGGTGTGAGTCGGGTCCTGTGCACACTCAGCAGGTGAGTGGCAGGTGTGAGCCGGGTCCTGTGCACACTCAGCAGGTGAGTGGCCGGTGTGAGCCGGGTCCTGTGCACACTCATCAGGTGAGTGGCCGGTGTGAGCTGGGTCCTGTGCACACTCAGCAGGTGAGTGGCCGGTGTGAGCCGGGTCCTGTGCACACTCAGCAGGTGAGTGGCCGGTGTGAGCCGGGTCCTGTGCACAGTCAGCAGGTGAGTGGCCGGTGTGAGCCGGGTCCTGTGCACACTCATCAGGTGAGTGGCCGGTGTGAGCTGGATCCTGTGCACACTCAGCAGGTCAGTGGCCGGTGTGAGCCGGGTCCTGTGCACAGTCATCAGGTGAGTGGCCGGTGTGACCCTGCTCCTGTGCACACTCAGCAGGTGAGTGGCCGGTGTGAGCCGGGTCCTGTGCATACTCATCAGGTGAGTGGCCGGTGTGACCCTGCTCCTGTGCACACTCAGCAGGTGAGTGGCCGGTGTGAGCCGGGTCCTGTGCACAGTCAGCAGGTGAGTGGCCGGTGTGAGCCGGGTCCTGTGCACACTCATCAGGTGAGTGGCAGGTGTGAGCCGGGTCCTGTGCACACTCATCAGGTGAGTGGCCGGTGTGAGCCGGGTCCTGTGCACACTCAGCAGGTGAGTGGCCGGTGTGAGCCGGGTCCTGTGCACACTCAGCAGGTGAGTGGCCGGTGTGAGCCGGGTCCTGTGCACACTCAGCAGGTGAGTGGCCGGTGTGAGCCGGGTCCTGTGCACACTCATCAGGTGAGTGGCCGGTGTGAGCCGGGTCCTGTGCACACTCAGCAGGTGAGTGGCCGGTGTGAGCCGGGTCCTGTGCACACTCAGCAGGTGAGTGGCCGGTGTGAGCCGGGTCCTGTGCACACTCAGCAGGTGAGTGGCCGGTGTGAGCCGGGTCCTGTGCACACTCAGCAGGTGAGTGGCCGGTGTGAGCCGGGTCCTGTGCACACTCAGCAGGTGAGTGGCAGGCGTGAGCCGGGTCCTGTGCACACTCATCAGGTGAGTGGCCGGCGTGAGCCGGGTACTGTGCACAGTCAGCAGGTGAGTGGCCGGCGTGAGCCGGGTCCTGTGCACGCTCAGCAGGTGAGTGGCCGGTGTGAGCCGGGTCCTGTGCACGCTCAGCAGGTGAGTGGCCGGTGTGAGCCGGGTCCTGTGCACGCTCAGCAGGTGAGTGGCCGGTGTGAGCCGGGTCCTGTGCACGCTCAGCAGGTGAGTGGCCGGTGTGAGCCGGGTCCTGTGCACGCTCAGCAGGTGAGTGGCCGGTGTGAGCCGGGTCCTGTGCACGCTCAGCAGGTGAGTGGCCGGTGTGAGCCGGGTCCTGTGCACGCTCAGCAGGTGAGTGGCCGGAGTGAGCCGGGTCCTGTGCACAGTCAGCAGGTGAGTGGCCGGTGTGAGCCGGGTCCTGTGCACACTCAGCAGGTGAGTGGCCGGTGTGAGCCGGGTCCTGTGCACACTCAGCAGGTGAGTGGCCGGTGTGAGCCGGGTCCTGTGCACGCTCAGCAGGTGAGTGGCCGGTGTGAGCCGGGTCCTGTGCACGCTCAGCAGGTGAGTGGCCGGAGTGAGCCGGGTCCTGTGCACAGTCAGCAGGTGAGTGGCCGGTGTGAGCCGGGTCCTGTGCACACTCAGCAGGTGAGTGGCCGGTGTGACCCTGCTCCTGTGCACACTCAGCAGGTTTACTTTTCTGAGGTAAATGTTGGGGTGCAGCTCAATGGTGACAACACCGGCAAGAAAGTTGGTGATGATCGTCAGTCGGAGATCTGTACGTGTTGTGGCCCCTGTTTTGCCTCTATGGGGGCCCCTCCTGTGGAGATGATCTTTACTATGGTGGTGGGTCACGCCCTGGTTTTCCATATCTGGATTTTTCCCTCTGGTTTTGCAGTGATGTCTCAGGGGGAAACTGACCGGAGAGCAGACCGAGCACAGCAGATCAGAAGATGCCACACGTTGCGGTTTTCCCCCGCCAGTTTGTCTGTAGCCGCTCAGGCAGGAGACGTGGCCATACGGTTGGGCTGCGGTATGTGGACCTGGCCTCAGTTCACATGATGCAGAGTTTGTGTGAACTCCAAACTCTGCAAATAATACGGCTGAATGCGACCGACCGACCGTCCACCAGCGTCGGGGGTCCTGATCCGCTCCGTGGGTTTCACAGTAATCAAGCCAGTGGGTGAAACGTGGAGCAAAATCTGAGCACAACAGCAGGTACAGCGGCATCCATGGCGGAGAAGTGCTGCCCTCAGCTTCCAGTGCATCGGTCACATACCAGAATCCTGGCCATTGGGTGCCCTGTATGGCATCGCCCCCTGACTCTGCTGCCCTCAGCTTCCTGCGCCCCTGTCACATACCAGAATCCTGGCCATTGTGTGCCCTGTATGGCATCGCCCCCTGACTCTGCTGCCCTCAGCTTCCTGCGCCCCTGTCACATACCAGAATCCTGGCCATTGTGTGCCCTGTATGGCATCGCCCCCTGACTCTGCTGCCCTCCGCTTCCAGCGCGCCTGTCACATACCAGAATCCTGGCCATTGTGTGCCCTGTATGGCATCGCCCCCTGACTCTGCTGCCCTCAGCTTCCTGCGCCCCTGTCACATACCAGAATCCTGGCCATTGTGTGCCCTGTATGGCATCGCCCCCTGACTCTGCTGCCCTCAGCTTCCAGTGCATCGGTCACATACCAGAATCCTGGCCATTGTGTGCCCTGTATGGCATCGCCCCCTGACTCTGCTGCCCTCAGCTTCCAGTGCATCGGTCACATACCAGGACCCTGGCCATTGTGTGCCCTGTATGGCATCGCCCCCTGACTCTGGTGCCCTCTGCTTCCAGCGCCCCTGTCACATACCAGAATCCTGGCCATTGTGTGCCCTGTATGGCATCGCCCCCTGACTCTGCTGCCCTCAGCTTCCTGCGCCCCTGTCACATACCAGAATCCTGGCCATTGTGTGCCCTGTATGGCATCGCCCCCTGACTCTGCTGCCCTCAGCTTCCAGCGCGCCTGTCACATACCAGAATCCTGGCCATTGTGTGCCCTGTATGGCATCGCCCCCTGACTCTGCTGCCCTCAGCTTCCAGCGCCCCTGTCACATACCAGAATCCTGGCCATTATGAGCCCTGTATGGCATCGCCCCCTGACTCTGCTGCCCTCAGCTTCCAGTGCATCGGTCACATACCAGAATCCTGGCCATTGTGTGCCCTGTATGGCATCGCCCCCTGACTCTGCTGCCCTCAGCTTCCAGCGCGCCTGTCACATACCAGAATCCTGGCCATTGTGTGCCCTGTATGGCATCGCCCCCTGACTCTGCTGCCCTCAGCTTCCAGTGCCCCTGTCACATACCAGAATCCTGGCCATTGTGTGCCCTGTATGGCATCGCCCCCTGACTCTACTTCCCTCAGCTTCCAGTGCCCCTGTCACATACCAGGACCCTGGCCATTGTGTGCCCTGTATGGCATCGCCCCCTTTTTTTTTTTTTTTCTTTCTCTCTCAACTTTCTTTTTATTGAAGAAAAAGATTCACAATTGAACAGGAAATGAAAAGGAAACAAAGGAAGTTTCAAACAACATGAAGCATCCAATAGAACGATAACAAAAGTCCAACAATTATAAGGGTACATTGAATTTTGAGAGGGATAGTGAAAAGGGTGGAGACAGGGAAGTAAGAAACGGGAGGGAGAGGAGACGGGAAGGAGTCCTTGGAGGAAGGAGGGGGGAACCGATGGTAGAGGTGAGCTTAGGAGATGGAGTCAAGAATGATGAGGAAGCTCAGCACATAGATTCAGGTGGGTTGAGGTGGATCAGGTATCATCCGAATTCGTTGATAGGAAGTCAGGACTGGAGCGGAAAGTAATCCACGGTTCCCAGGTACGTCTAAACGAGGTGAGGGATTCTTGCGTATTGGCAACTAACTCAGCGGTATGGTATAAAAGGTCAATTTTATCTAGAACCTGTTTTTTGGTAGGGGTGAGAGTAGATTTCCAGAAAGTGGGGATTAGATATTTACCGGCTGCTATTATGTAGCTTGCTAGTTTCGAGGCCGTAGAGTTCTCGGGCCATAGGGGTTGGTTGAGTAGAGTAGATTGGGGAAGTAGGGGAATGTTTTGATCTAATACCATGGAGATTATGTTCGAGACCATTAGCCAGAAGGGGGCAATTATTGAGCATGACCACCAAATGTGCAAATAGGAGCCTGAGTCTAAGCCGCATCTCCAGCACAAATCGGGCGTGGAGGGGTGCCAACGGTGAAGTTGGGTTGGAGTGCGGTACCACCTAGATATTGGCATCGCCCCCTGACTCTGCTGCCCTCGGCTTCCAGCGCCCCTGTCACATACCAGGACCCTGGCCGTTGTGTGCCCTGTATGGCATCGCCCCCTGACTCTGCTGCCCTCAGCTTCCAGCGCCCCTGTCACATTCCAGAATCCTGGCCATTGTGTGCCCTGTATGGCATCGCCCCCTGACTCTGCTGCCCTTGGCTTCCAGCACACCTGTCATATACCAGAATCCTGGCCATTGTGTGCCCTGTATGGCATCGCCCCCTGACTCTGCTGCCCTCAGCTTCCAGCGCACCTGTCACATTCCAGAATCCTGGCCATTGTGTGCCCTGTATGGCATCGCCCCCTGACTCTGCTGCCCTCGGCTTCCTGCGCACCGGTCACATACCAGAATCCTGGCCATTATGTGCCCTGTATGGCATCGCCCCCTGACTCTGCTGCCCTCTGCTTCCAGCGCCCCTGTCACATACCAGAATCCTGGCCATTGTGTGCCCTGTATGGCATCGCCCCCTGACTCTGCTGCCCTCGGCTTCCTGCGCCCCTGTCACATACCAGAATCCTGGCCATTGGGTGCCCTGTATGGCATCGTCCCCTGACTCTGCTGCCCTCGGCTTCCTGCGCCCCTGTCACATACCAGAATCCTGGCCATTGTGTGCCCTGTATGGCATCGCCCCCTCACTCTGCTGCCCTCGGCTTCCAGCGCACTGGTCACATACCACAATCCTGGCCATTATGTGCCCTGTATGGCATCGCCCCCTGACTGCTGCCCTCGGCTTCCAGCGCCCCTGTCACATACCACAATCCTGGCCATTGTGTGCCCTGTATGGCATCGCCCCCTGGCTCTGCTGCCCTCGGCTTCCTGCGCCCCTGTCACATACCAGAATCCTGGCCATTGTGTGCCCTGTATGGCATCGCCCCCTGACTCTGCTGCCCTCGGCTTCCAGCGCCCCTGTCACATACCAGAATCCTGGCCATTGTGTGCCCTGTATGGCATCGCCCCCTGGCTCTGCTGCCCTCTGCTTCCAGCGCCCCTGTCACATACCAGAATCCTGGCCATTGTGTGCCCTGTATGGCATCGCCCCCTGGCTCTGCTGCCCTCTGCTTCCAGCGCCCCTGTCACATACCAGAATCCTGGCCATTGTGTGCCCTGTATGGCATCGCCCCCTGGCTCTGCTGCCCTCTGCTTCCAGCGCCCCTGTCACATACCAGAATCCTGGCCATTGTGTGCCCTGTATGGCATCGCCCCCTGGCTCTGCTGCCCTCTGCTTCCAGCGCCCCTGTCACATACCAGAATCCTGGCCATTGTGTGCCCTGTATGGCATCGCCCCCTGGCTCTGCTGCCCTCTGCTTCCAGCGCCCCTGTCACATACCAGAATCCTGGCCATTGTGTGCCCTGTATGGCATCGCCCCCTGGCTCTGCTGCCCTCTGCTTCCAGCGCCCCTGTCACATACCAGAATCCTGGCGGTTGTGTGCCCTGTATGGCATCGCCCCCTGACTCTGCTGCCCTCAGCTTCCTGCGCCCCTGTCACATACCAGAATCCTGGCGGTTGTGTGCCCTGTATGGCATCGCCCCCTGACTCTGCTGCTATTTGTCTTTTATTCCTGCTCTTATCCATTTCGGAAATGTGGCTCCATCATCCTTGTATAGAATTCTAGTATTTATCAAGTATGATGGGGCCTCCATTATTCAGTTGGCTTCTACCTGAGGACCACGACTAGTTGGCTAAAAGACTAGATCTACACACAGCGGAGATAGAGGGCCATATTTTAGAACCTTAAGGCCATGTTCTCCCGTTCCTGATTTCCCTGCTGTTTTTTCTGCACTAAAAACCGCAGCTCTTGGCAGAAAACGCAGGTGCGTTTTTTGGTGCGTTTTTTGATGCGGTTTTTAGTGCGGTTTTTTTATGCAGTTTTCTCTGCAGAGTCTGTGTGTTTTCTAGGAAGTTTTTTTTTAGGGTTAAAATGGCTGAAAATACCCTACCCCTAACCCTAACCCTAGTTCTAACTGTAGTGGGGGAAAAAAAAAAAAAATTCTTCATTTTATTATTGTTACTACCTATGGGGGTGATAAATTGGGGGGGGGGGTCATTTACCTTTTTTTTTATTTTGATCACTGTGAGGTTATCACAGTGATCAAAATGTCCCTGGAACGAATCTGCCGGACGGCAGATTCGGCGGGCGCACTGCGCATGCGCCCGCCATTTTGGAAGATGGCAGCGCCCAGGGACAAGACGGCCGGACGGACACCGGGAGGCCCGGTAAGTATAAGGGGGAGAGATGAGGGCACGGGGGGGGGGGGGGGCATCGGAGCATGGGGGGGTGGGATTGGGGCACGGGGGGCAGCCACACTCCGCCCACGCACTTCCTGCTGCAGCGGTTCTGCACCACAAACCGCAGAAAACCCGCAGATATTTTTTTCGTCTGCGGGTTTTACTGCGGGTTTGACCTCACAATGGAGGTCTATGGGTGCAGAACCGCTGCAGTTCCGCACAAAGAAGTGACATGGTACTTCTTTTTTACCGCAGCTATTCAGCGCGGCTTTTTTAGTGCATTTCCGCAATGTGGGCACAGCGGTTCCTGTTTTCCATAGGGTAACATTATACTGTACCCTGCATGGAAAACAGCTGCGGACCCACAGCGGCAAAATCGCGGCAGTTCCGCAGTTAAAAACGCATAGTGTGAACATGGCCTTAGAGGAATAGAAACAAAAAGTAACCAATGCCAGATGCAGGAGAACATTAAGTAAGAATACAGATTTATGGCCAGCACCCTGCCTAGCTGCGGCATACGTGTCACACTATGTCTCAGGGACATGTTTATCGGCTGTCTGCAGACGTCGCCATGCTCAGCGTGTCACTGTGACCTCGTAGAGATCCAACATTAATGGCAGCTTGTAGGTTATAGGATCTCACTTAATGTGTCCAATCTCCCTGTGAAAGAACTCAGCTTTAACACAACAGTGTGGATATGTGTGTATGGTCAGGACATCCTGCTCCAGCTGTTTTCAATCTTGTCTCTTATTAAATAAATATAAAAAATAAATATATAAATATATACTGTATATAATTTTTTTTTTTTTTTTTAGAACTTTGATATCATGAGAAATCCAGTGTAGTAGCCATATTTAAAATCAGGCTGGACATGCACTGGGAGAATGTCTATGTACGATGACCGCATCTACCTGGATGCATTAAGCCAGCAGTACTCCCTTCATTAAGGCACAAACATGGCGGACACGGGCCTTTAGCAGGCTCATCAGCATCCCACACTCAATCACAAACCAAGGGACTAACCAGACCCCCCCCCCCCCCCCCCCTTTCAACATTGTTCCCTTACAAAGGGGTTGCCCACTTTTTATTTATTTTAATAAATCTGTTTAGGACTGTGCTGTGGCAGTTTGTCCTCCGATCATTTACATGGAATTGTGGAGGCTGATGGTCTGGTCACAAGCTCCTCCACCAGCAGCCATTGTATGGTCATAAGTGCTGGGCAGTGTGTGAGGAAAGCGGCACGGAGGAGGCTGATGGTCTGGTCACATACTTCTCCGCCAGCAGCCATTTTAGCTTCGCACACAGTACTAGGCTGCGATAAGATGGTACCTGGCTCCCCCCCCCAGAGCTGTGAATTACTCATCCCAAGGGGCATGCTCAGTTCCCTCGTGAGGCATCCATAGTTTTGGAGATGTGGTCAGACACAACCAAAATCACCTGTGGCTTAGGCTACTGTCACACTAGCATCGTGTGACGGACGTCGCAATGCGTCGTTTTGGTGAAAAAACGCATCCTGCAAATGTGCCTGCAGGATGCGTTTTTCTCTCCATACACTTGTATTACCGACGCATTGCGACGTATGGCCACACGTCGCATCCGTCGTGCGACGGATGCGTCGTGTTTTGGCGCCCCGTCGGCACAAAAAAAGTTACACGTAACTTTTTTTTTGTGCGTCGAGTCCTCCATTTCCGCCCCCTCCTCCCCGGACATTACAATGGGACAGCGGATGCATTGTAAAACTGCATCCGTTGCCCCCCGTTGTGCTAATCAATCACACTGTCCGTCGGTGCGTCGTACGTCGGCCCGACGCCTAACGACAGGCCCGTACTGACGCTAGTGTGAAGGTAGCCTTAGAGATGCCGTATTTACTGTATGTAAATGCTGTGCTCAATTTCAGGCCAACAAATCAAGATGGCAGCGCCCACTGGCTGCGAAAATAAACAAATTAATGTTGATGTAGTACGTTTTATTTTGTTTCAAATATAAATGTTTAGACGTTAAATTATTCATTAAACAATGTGACAAATTTAAGAACATTTTAAAGGATATGTACCCCTTTAGAACTAATTATTATTTTCTCTAGTCACCTTCCACGACCTCATAAGAGGTTGTCTCCACACCCTAATGGGGGACAGGAAGCACAAGCGATTAAAAGCCCCTCCCATCTCCAACTCTCCAGTGTTTTTCCTGTCCCCCATTAGGCATGGAGAGGTTATCGTATGCTGTTGTGGCTGGTGACTGCAGCATACCTTCTTTTTCAAACCGGGCAGTGGTGGTTGTGGGTTTGTCCCTCCTCCGTTCTGCTCCCGTCTCTAGTCGGCCTCAGGACCTTCCTGGCCCACCTGCGTCCCCACATGAGGGTAAAGCGGGCCGGTGATCCCCGACTGGCGGCCTCTCGCAGCTCTCCGGTCTTTCTTCCTCCTATTGCACGCTGTCCGGCATCCCGGAAGTGACATCGCTTTGAGAGGCGTGTCACTTCCAGGCCTTGCGTTCCACGTTGGAGCGCAGGCACTTCCGGGTCTGGAACTGCTGAACGGCGTGCTGAGCACGCAAAGTTTAACCCAAGCCTGCTCCTGACCCCAGGAGGAAGAAGGGGAAACTCCTAATGCGCTGGGGGCAGGGTTTATATCTATTTAAACCTGCTCGAAGACAACGTCCAGGTAAGACTGATACCCAGTATGGATGGTGCTTCCTGCCCTGCGTCTGCAGAGCCCAGCGCTGCCCCTGCTCCAGTAAGTAGGATATGGGGTGCGTCCTAGGCTAGAGGCTTTGTAGTTAAGGTCCCCTACTTACACTTCTCTCCCTCGTTTTCTAGGGAGACAAGTCTGCCCATAGTACCCCCGCCAAACCCCCCCCCCCAAAATGGGCTACCTGCAATAAGAAGATTCTTTCATTATGGGAGAAGAAGCTCTGTCAGGCATGCACAGACAAAGTAGTCAGGGCGGAACAGCCCTCTCTCATCGAGATCCGTTCGCTGGTCAAGCAGAAGATGCAGTCCTCCGTAGCCGCCTTTACCCCTCATCCACCACCACCATTCCTTCCATGGGCATCTGGCTCTAAAAAAAAACGGAAGATTGAGATAGTGGAATCTGACTCCGTGTCTGAACACTCTTATCCCTCATCCTCTGAAAAATTAGAGGAATCTTCGACCCCCAGAGTTTGAGGCTAGAAAATACTTTTTCTCTTCAGAATATGTAGAAGCGTTGGTGAGCGCGGTCTGTGCTACTATGGGGTTGGAGGAGGAGTCAGTCTCATAGTCCATTCAGGATGAAATGTTTTGGACCTGAAAGCAGGGAAAAGTATGGGTTTGCCAGTTCATAAAAACATTCTGGACCTAGTAGCTCAGGAATGGGAACTTCCAGAAAAACGCCTTTCCACCCCCTCAGAGTTGAAACACAGGTTTCCCCTGGATTCCCCTGCTTGGGAGCTTTTTAAGGTAGACATTTAGGTGGCCAGAGTGGCTAAAAAACCTAAACTCCCCTTTGAGGATTCTTCACAATTGAAGGATCCTATGGATAGGAAAATAGAGAGTCTGCTGAGAAAATCCTGGGAGATGTCCACCTCTGCGTTAAAATCGAATATCACCTGTGTAGCCAGAGCTCTCTACAGATGGCTTGTCGACCTGGAAAATCATATAACCCAAGGGTACCTCAAGGGGTGAACTACTGGATTCCCGTCCTATGCTCCAAAGAGCTTCAGGGCTTCTGGCGGATGCATCTATGGAATCAATCGGGATTGCCTCCAGGTCCCTAGTTCAATCAAACTCAGCCAGAAGAGCCCTGTGGCTCAAAATGTGGAGCGGGGATGTCACCTCAAAAGTCAAATTGTGCTCAATCCCTTTTAAGGGCGAATATGTTTTTGGCCCTGCTCTGGATGAAATCTTAGAGAGGGCCACTGACAAGAAAAAAGCCCTTCCTGAGCAAAAGCCTCTCAAGAAGCGTTTTTTCACGCCCCAAAGTCCCAGACCCCTCAGACAAGGGGAAAGGGTAAAACTGGAAGATGGAGTTATGCAAAGGGGAAAGGTAGAAACATCCTGGTTCCCCAGCAGGATAAGCAATGACTCCTTCCCGGTGGGAGGGATGCTCACAAATTATTTTTTTTTCCCCTTTGGCGGGCCATTTCCGACTCCCAGTGGGTCCTCAATATCATCAAGGAGGGCCTGCTGATGGAGTTCGAGTCCTCTCCTCCTCGGGGTCTGAGGGTCACCTCCCTTCCATGTCCGGGAGTCCAACTAATTCTAATGTCAGGCCTCCGGGATCTCCTAAGGTCAAACGCTATCTCCCCAGTACCTCCGGAACAATGGGGAACAGGCCACTATTCCCGTCTTTTCTTAGGAAAGAAACCTTCAAGGGAGGCTCAAATAATTATAAACCTAAAAAATCTCAATCAGCACATCTATCGCAGATTCAAGATGGAATCGGTAAAATCGGCCATACCCCTGAGAGGCCCAGACTTTTTCATGGCGACCATAGATCTCAAGGAAGCCTACTTCCATGTTCCAATCCATCCACGACACAGGAAGTACCTGAGATTTGCGGTACAGCAAAATCAGCAGGTGAAGCACTTTCCAGTTCAATGTGCTCTCCTTTGGCATCTCTTCGGCGCCGAGAGTTTTTTCCAAAATAATGGCAGAAGCCGTTTTATATACCCGGAAACAAGGAGTCTGCATAGTTCCTTATCTGGACGATTTGATAGTTGTAGGTTCCCCTGCTCAGATTCTCAGGAGCCACGTGTCAAAACTTTTGACATCCTGCGATCACTGGGATGGCAGCCCAATCTGAAAAAATTCCCTCTTCAGCCCTCCAAAATAAGGAAGTTTCTGGGGGTTCTGTTAGATTCTGGGAAGCAGATGTCGTTTCTTCCGGAAGACCATCGCAGGACTTTGATGACCAAGGTCACAGATTTCAGGAAACGCGGATCCCCTACTCTTCGGAAAGCCATGTCAGTACTAGGCTCCATGACAGCCTGCATTGTTTGTGTCCTGGACGCAGGCCCACTCCAGAGTTCTCCAAGCCCACATCCTCAAAATGTGGAATGGAAGTCCCAGTTCTCTGAACAAGAGGGTACACACTCCAGAACATGTAAGAGCTTCTCTAGCATGGTGGTTGAGCCCCAGAAACCTTTGCAGAGGGGTGAATTGGTCTCAATCCCCCTAGATACTGTGACATCCGATGCCAGCAAACGAGGCTGGGGTGCCATAGGGTCTCTGGGATCAGAGAACAAGCAGCAAATCCTCCAACTTCAGGGACCTGAAAGCAGTGGAGGAGGCTCTCCTGGCCGCAACCGACCTAGTGTCCGGATGTCATGTCCGAATTTATTCTGACAGTAGCGCACCTCAAACATCAGGGGAGCTCGAGGTTCAACAGCTTAAAGGGCATTTCAGGTCGACTATTTTCCTGGGCTGAAAAATACCTATTCCCATCTGAAGGGATCCTCCAATTGCCAGGCGGATTACCTGAGCTGTCAGGACATACAGCCAGGGGAATGGAGCCTGAACAAGAAGGTCTTCAGGATGTTGGTAAACTGATGGGGCCTACCCAAAATCGACTTACTTGCTTCAGGTCAAAAGACCCAGGTTGAGGACTTTTTTCCCCTGAATCCCAGGGACAACGCCAGGGCAGTTGATGACTTTGCTCAAAAATTTAGTTTTCGGTTGCCTACACCTTTCTGCCAATCCCGATGTTGGCAAGGACTCTTCGGAAGATCGGGACCCAACCATCCTGGTGGCTACAGTGTGGCCAAAGAGAAGTTGGTTTAACCTCATCGTAGATCTGCATACAGATGGCCCAGCTCACCTACCGGGGGAGGCCGACCTTCTTGTTCAAGGAACCCTTCTTCATCCCGAACCCCAAAAATTGAATCTAGCCGCCTGGTTACTGAGGCCCAGGTGCTGAGAGCTAGAGGGCTTTCGGACACGGTAATTGCTACCCTACAGAGATCTAGGAAGCCTGTTATGAATGCTATATATAATAAGGTGTGGAAGAAGTTTTCATCCTTCTGTCTCCCAAATCTACCTGATCCATTCCATCCTAATATTCCACAGGTGTTGTACTTCTTTCAAAAAGGGCTAGACATTGGCCTTAAACCTAGTACTCTGATGGTTCAGGTTTCTGCCCTAAGCTCTATCTTCGATCAAGATTTGGTCAACCACTGTTGGATTAAGAAATTCATATCTTCAGCCCTCAGATCACATCCCAGAAGGCAGACTGTTGTCCCTCCTTGGGACCTAAATATAGTCCTCAAAGGGCTTACACGACCTCCATTTGAACCCATCTTTCTGCACTCCTCAATTTCTGGCCTACAAAGCTGCCTTCCTTGTCGCCAACACCACGGCAAGGCGTGTAGGAGAATTACAGGCTCTTTCAGTAAGAGAGCCTTATCTAATAATAAGGGATGACTCCCTTCATCTTGATCCATCCTTCCTCCCTAATTTTATGTCTGATTTTCACCGGTCTCAAGAGATCGCCCTTCCCTCCTTCTGCAAGTATCCAAGCAATCCAGAAGAGGAAGAATTCCATACCCTTGATGTTCAATATACCATCTTTTATCTACCTAGAACAAACCAGTCCTTGGAGAATTGATCAGAACCTGTTTGTACATCCATCAGGTTCTGTATTAGTTTGTATTCCTCCTATGCTGTCGTGGAAGGTGACTAGAGAAAATAGAATCAGATTTACCAGTAATTCGGTTCCTAGGAACCTTCCACGACAGCACTAATTCCCTCCCTATATTCCTTGGAGTATTCTGGGGAGCTTAAAGGTAAGCAGTGCTATGGTGTTTTAAGTCACTGGAGAGTTGGAGGTGGGAGGAGCTTTTAACCTCTTGTGCTTCCTGTCCCCCATTAAGATGTGAATACAACCTCCTATGCTGTTGTGGAAGGTTCCTAGAAACCGAATTACCGGTAAGTCTGATTCTATTTTTGTGGTATTTTCCCAGAAGCTGAGCCCGCAACATTCCCGGCAAATGCCAGGTGTGTTACTCGGCCAGCGTCTGCCTCTAACAGCAGTGATTGGAGCTAGGCTCAGATTGCTGTTGTTAACCCCTTAAATGATGCTGTCAATATCTTGCGTTGAGGGCATCATTCCAGGTACCTCCAACCCTGCATGACACTGATTTGTCATTGCAACCAGCGGTCTGCTGAAGGCCCCCACGACTACCATATTGTTACTTTTAGCTATATACTGCAATACATTTGTATCCCTGTAAGGAATAAAGAGATCCTGCCCCCTGACTAAGCTGACGCGAAACGCGCGTTGGGGCCACCGTGTGGGGTATCCTGGTCGCCGCTCACCTGGGTAAAGATCAATATGGATTCATTTATGGCGGTTCCCTTTATTTGGCTTCTTGAGTACTGACCTGACCTGGGGTCATTTAGCCTGCTCGCAGGGCTGGATATACTTAAATTTAACCAGCCTTATAGATCTGTAGGGGAGCCTCACATTACCTGGTCCCTGACCCTTTGACTTTACTGCACTATGCACTTTAGGAGTTAATAACTGGGCATCAGGATTACCCATACGGTGTCTTGTTTCCATCTTTTGCTACCATTCACCCTCCTTCTTTTTTATATGTAATGTTTACTCGAATTATGATTTTTGTATGTTTTTGGCTATGGTTGTTGTTTTTGTAAAACAATAAATATTTATTCATGGACTCTAACTCCATTTTCTCCTTTTTGTTGCTTATGATTGGTCAACTTCACTCAGAGGAAGAAGTGAAAAATCTGTTGCTGCTCACTTTTTTTTTAATTCAAATAGATTTTTATTAAGAATAACATTGTATTTTACATATTATAATCTTGTTTTCAGTACAAAATTTTCCCAGTTTTGAAACCCCAACATTCCAACATCCCTCCCCACCCCAATAAGACAGCTCACCTTTTAGTAACACCTCCATCAATGATGTGTAATGGATTTTATCCCATTTAGGTCTGCATACGCCATGTTTAGCTCTCACAGAGTCAGGCCCTTGACTGTCCATCCCCTTTACCTGCCCTCTATCCCATTTCAAGCCACGAAGACCACAGTTTATCAAACATTTCTATTTTCCCTCGTTTCTTATAAATCCCTTTTTCCAATGTCAGACCCTGCTTCACATATTGAAGGAATTCTCTTCTTGTGGGCGGTTCCTCCTTAACCCAGTTTCGTGCTATCACCTTTCGGGCCATATACAACAATCTGGCAATTGCTGTCTTCCGGGTGTTATCTACTCCAATCTCATCTACATACCCCAGTAAGCACAGCATTGGATCCCTTGGTACCGTGCATCTATACGCTCCTTCCACATGACTCAAAACCACCAACCAAAAAGCAGCCAGTCTCGGACACGTCCACATCATATGAAATATTCCAGCATTTAGGCTGCCGTCACACTAGCAGTATTTGGTCATTTTTTTACATCAGTATTTGTAGCCAAAACCAGGAGTGGAACAATTAGAGGAAATTTATAATAAATGCAGAAGTGGTACATATGTTTCTATCACCCACGCCTGTTTTTGGCTTACAAATACTGATGTAAAATACTGACCAAATACTGCTAGTGTGACGCAGCCTTATAGTCTTACACCTCGGGCACTCAGAATCAGCACGCAAACCTGCATTATACAATACTTCCGGAGATTTGTAAACTCTGTGTATTTTATATAGAGCTGTGACAGCCTATACGGTTCACTTAGTGACAGCCGTGGAACCCACTCCAGCACCAACTCCCAGGTTTCATTCTCCATTGGGCCCAGCTCCCTCTCCCACTTAGCTCTCACATTTATCGGGAATCCCAAAAGGTATGTATGCAGTAAATCTTTATATAGGGTGGAAATAACCCCCTTCGTAGTCCCTTCACCACACACATATTCCAAGACTATATCTCCTTGGATTCTAATACATTCGCCCCTGTTTTGAGCTCCAAATGCGTGCCTCATCTGCGCACACTGATATTCCCCCGAGGGCCTGAGTCCAAACTCCACCTGCAATTGGGAAAAGGATTTCAACTCTCACTGTTCAATTATCTGATACACGTAATGAATTCCCTTGGCCTGCCACTCTGGTAATACCCTCAGTGCCACAAACTCCGGTAAATTATTGTTATGCCATAACGGTGAGAACCTAATCAAACACGTAACCCCACGAATTTGTTTAATTTGTTTAAATCTGCTCCACAGCTTACTTATGAAAAATATAGTTGGATACAATTTCCCCAATGCCCCCAGGGAACCATCTTCCAGAGACTGTATTACTGGACATCTTTTCGTTACCGTTTCCATCAAATGCTGTACCGCACTGGACGACACCTCAATCGCCCATCCCTTTAAATGCTGACTCTGTGTAGCAAGAAAATATACTTCAGGGTTGGGCAGAGCCAAACCACCATCTTCCTTGGGTCGCTGAAGCGTCTCCAGCCTGATACGTGGATATTGTCTCCCCCATACCAGACTCCTGAACAGGGAGTTAATCTGCCGAAATTTCCCGCGCGGTATCCAAACTGGCGCATTGTGAAGAACATATAGTATTTTAGGCATCAATCATTTTGATGAGATTAACCCTGCCCACCACAGATAAATCTAACTTAATCCAAGCATCCACTTTTGCCTTAAGTACACCTAAAACCGGAGTCAGATTCCTATGTAGGAAGTCCGTGACTGGTACAGAAATCCATATCCCCAAGTATTTAAATTGATTTACCACCTTAAGTCGCCCATCCTCCAGAAGCTCACTCCCATCCTCTCCCACGTCATCCACTTTAAACAGAATTGACTTACTCCAATTTATCGTCAGTCCTGACAGAGCCAAATCTTTCAATAAGCCCAATGGCACCCCCCCAAGGAAGCGGCCAGGTCAGCCAGAAATAGTAGAATATCGTCCGCATATAGCGCTATCTTCACTTCAATTATCCCACATTTAAACCCAGACACCTCATCAGACTGTCGAATTTTGACAGCCAATGGTTCCACAGCCAGAGCAAACAAAAGGGGAGAGAGCGGACATCCCTGCCTTGTTCCTCTAGCTAGTTTTATAGAATGAGATAACTCCCCATTCACTCTGACTCTAGCCACCGGCCTCGAATACAGCAGCTGAATCCAGGACACAAACTGCGAGCCAAAGCCCATGCACTTCAGCACCTGCTAGAGATATCCCCATTCTACACAATCGAATGCCTTATGGGCATCTAAGGATGCGATAACTCTCTGATCACAGTTGTCAGACTTAAGCTGCAAATTCATACACAGCCTCTGCAGGTTGACCGCTGTAGATCTGTCAGGCATAAAGCTAGACTGATCTGGGTGCACCAGATTAGTGATAACACTCGACAAACGGGTCGCTAACACCTTGGCCAGAAGCTTGACAGCCATAGTGAGCAAAAAAATTGGCCAATATGACTCAGGTTTCCCCAAATCTTTATCCTCCTTTGGAAGTACCACTATTATGGCTTCTCACATGGAAGCTGGCAGATACCCTCTACACTTAGCCTTATCTAGAACCGCCTTTAATCTAGGAACTAACACCTCCCCCATATTTTTATAACTTTCAGTGGGTAACCCATCCACTCCAGGCGCCTTCCCATTAGCCATAGACTGTAGTGCCCGACCCAGTTCCTCTTCAGTGATAGGAGCCTCCAAGCCTGCTCTATCTGTCTCACTCAATCTCGGCAGCCCCAGTCCCTCCAGGAAAGCCACTGTGTCTCCCGCCGATGCATCCACCTGAGAGGAATATAGGCCCGCGTAAAAGTCCGCGAAGACCTTCAAAATCTCAGAGGTTTCGGAGACTCTAGTACCACTCCCAGAAACCAGCGAATTGACAAACGAAGTACTTCTTTGGGCAGAAACCACCAGCGACTGCATGTGAGCAACTGTCTCTCCCTCCTGATAATAAGTCGGCCTCTGAAATTCCCGTTTCCTTTCAGCTTTTCCCAACAGAATTGTCTCCATATGATTTTGCGCTGCTTTTAATCTGTTCCCAGCCTCAGGAGTTCCCATTATTACCATCTCGTCTTCCGCTGCCCTCAGCTCATCAGCCGCTGCCTTCTCTGCCTCCCTCGTCTTCCGCTTACATCTACTAATATCTCTAAACAGCCCTCTTAAGTACGCCTTCATGGCTTCCCATACAGTAAGAGCATCTGTACTCCCATCGTTCAGCACAAAGAATTTCGCCACCTCCTGTTTTATATTATCTAAATCTATACTGTGCAACCAGTTAGGGTGAATCTTCCACTCTCTCCTGCTCACGGCCTGTGTCCCCAGCAATCGAAACTCTACCTCAATTGGACTATGGTCTGAGAGGGCCCTTGGTAAGTACCGCACACCTCCCACCATCGTGTCCAACAGACGATTACCTAGAGCCATATCAATTCTGGATAGAGTACTATGGGCCGGTGAGTAGCATGAATACCCCATCTCCCCAGCATGTCTAACTCTCCATGGGTCAATCATACCTATTTCACGAACATAGGTACCAAACATAGTAATGTGCCCCCCCCCCCCCACCATCCCCCGTCCTATTCTGGAAGTTTTTATTTTTGTCCCAAAAGTCATCGCATATATTGTTAAAATCACCAATAATTAGAAATGGTATCGGGCACCATCGTTCCACCCGCTCCAACACTTCTCTAATTTTCTTACTTGATTAAGGAGGCGGAATATACATTGCTACATTGCCGCTATACACATCAACACTCCATTTTTATTTTACATTCTAGCACCACGTATTGACCATCCACATCCACATCCACATGTATCTTCACCTCTTCATAATGCACTCCCACGGGTACCAGCACTGACACACCCCTTGAATACGTAGAGAAGGTAGAATGGTATGCCCTCTGTATCCATCGCCTATTTAGTACATTCACCCTCTCCCGCACCAAATGTGTCTCCAGTAAGCATATCATTGAAGCCGTTTGATCTCAAACATACTGCAGACTGGCCGCTCGCCTAGACTTATCCGCAAGGCCTCTTACATTCCAGCTCAGTATCTTGATGCGGCCCCCCATCATGTGACTCATTATCCTTCATAGTATCTTTACTCCCAAGTATGAGCTGTCTAACCTCCCCCCACCCCCCCCCTACCAAAACCCAACTCCCCCCCCCCCCCCCCCCCTCCTAACCCTCCCAATACTACACATTCTGCCTCTTATCAAGAACACTCTCCCTTGCTTTACCCGCTCCACTCGCCTCCCGCTACCGTAAAAAACAGAATTTCTTACAGTTCTTTAAACAAAACATTTCAATGCGTATGAACATGGAGAGAAACAACAAATAAAACTTACAGTACACCGCGTAACCCTTCTCCCCCGTACATATTAACCATTACTGCACCCTCTGGCCATGCACTCAATATGGCCCAGCTCAGCCCTCAACAGTTGCCCATCCCTTTAGCAATTATGCTATTAAAACACAGATCCCTTCTCCAGCGACAGCAAAATATCTCCCATCCATATCTCCCCAGAAGTTCAGTCTCCTTTTTCCTTGAGTTGTTTAGCATTGGTGTCTATCCACTGGGTAGCGTCCTCTGGTGTCAGAAAAAGCCACCACTCTTAATTTTGCAGGTAACAGCATATGAGTATTGCACTCCCAGTTCCCTCAGTCGTCTCTTGACACCGGTGAACTTCATCCGTTGTATCTGAACCGCAGCAGAATAGTCTGGATAGATAGCAATTCTTTGACCTCCAGCCGTCAGATCCTCCATTTCTCTAGCCTTCCGAAGGATAATGTCCCTTTCTCTGTAGTTCAGTATTTTGGCAAGCATGGTACGGGGATTCTCTCCTAGGGCTTCGGCGGGACCAATTTTCTCCATCACCCAGCTTTCAATAAACTCAGTGGGTTTCTCCCCTCAGTTTTTTCCGGAAGACCCACTATACGTATATTATTCCTTCTGGACCTGTTTTCCAGATCCTCGTTTTTGGCGGCCAGCTCTGATATCGCCTGAGCAAACTTTTTCTCCGCCTTTTGCAGCTTTACTATATGATCTTCTGCAGTGCTCACCCTCTCCTCCACCACCCCCATGCATCTGTCCATCTTTTGCAGTGCTGCATTTATCTGTGCTGTTTCCCCTTTAACCTCCTGCATCTGGAGGGTTAGGGTATTCAGGGACTGTTTGCATGAGGAGACCAGTACAAAAACATCCCTAAGGGTCGGCTCAGCTCCCGGTGTCATATCTTCTTGTCCCCCTATTGCCTCCGCCATGCTGCTTTCCTCCCTCCCCTTCTGTACCTCTTGCTCTCCTGCTGGGATCACATCCTCCTCCATATCCGCTCCAGCTCTGGTTACCTTCTCTGCCACCTCCGCTGCTCCGCAAACTGCTGAAGCTTCGCCGCCACCTCCATGCGCCTCTGACATGCCTCATTGGCTTTGTCCACATCTTCTCTGGCCTCGGCCCCATCTTGGCTGGCTCGGTTGCATCGCCGGCTCCAGCATCTTTCTGCTGCAGTCTGGTCATTTCCTCCGGTGTCTGATCAACCGCTCAGCACCGCTTTGCTCCCCAGACCGTCAGCCAGCCGGTAAGCAGCAAAAAAAGCCCGGTCAGAGGCATCTGCTCAGGTTTTTTTTCCAAGGACAGTAGCTGGAGCGCTCTTCTGTGCATCCGCTCACATGGCCAGTTAGGACACGCCCCCGTTGTTGCTCACTTTGACATAACATAAGTTATAAGCTACACTTAACCTATTATCTCGGCAACAGATCAGAAATGACAAAATAAACTGTTTATTCAGCTTTGCAGCAATCCTTCCATTATGTGAACATTTTAATATACTTAAACTGGTTAAAGGTCCTCTTTAAACCACAAAACACATTTAATAGCCTTCTGTCTTGTCCAGGTGATCTTTAGCAAACTGCAGACAAAGCAATGTTCTTTTTGGAGCAGTAGCTTTCATCTTGCAATCCTGGCATGCACACCATTGTCATTCAGTGTCCTAGGTGGTCTCTTGAACCTTAAAATTATATAATGTGAGAGGCCTTTAGTTGCTCAGCAGTTAAATTGGGTTCCTTTTTGACCTCATAGACTAGTAAATGCCTTTTCTTAGAATGGTCTTTGTTGGTCAACTACTCCCAGGAGGGTAAGAAGGGTTTTGAATTTCATCCATTTTCACACAATCTGTCTGGCTGTGGATTCATGAATGGAAAAAATGCTGAAAAGTTTGCAAAATGTTCAGGCATCAATGCATACTGAACAGTGAACACCCTAAGGGAAAGAACAAGGGGTACATTCTCTTTGTGCAGAGTACCAAGGTGGCTTACGGAGACATAAGGCCTTGCAATGTTCCACCAGAGATTAATATAAGAAATTAGCCCTTCAGAGAGAAAAGACTGGAATGCTAATATCAGCTATTGTAGGTAGCAATCTTAAAAGTCAATATTGACCCTTTAACTCCTTCCCTTCACAACTAATTTTTGTCTTTGCCCTATTTTTACCACTTTTTCTACCTTCTGCCAAGCCTTTTTTATTCTATTGACATGGCCGTAGGAAGAGTTGTTTTGCTGGAGGAGTTTTGCTTTTGAATGACACAATTCATTGCAACATTCAGTGTATTGAAAAACGGGGAGAATTTCCAAGAATGCTGACATAGTGACACAAATTTTGGTTTTCAGAGTTTGCCGCTTCAGTGTTTTTGGAGCATTTCATACGTTTTTACACTTTTATTGACAAATACATAAAGTTTATGCAAAGTCTGAATATTTACAGTGTTGTCTCTTTATTTCAAGACTTTTGCAATTTGCCTGGACATTCCGGAATATCCGCTGACGGGATTGTTCTCTTTCATTATAACACTCACCACTCCCACCATCCAGATATGTCTTATATGCTGCACAGCTTAGAGGCTGTTCAAATTACCATTTTGGCACTCAGTGAATACTTTTGAAAACCCTCTAAAAAGGGATTAAAAGGTCCTGATCTGCAGAACCAAACATTGTAATGAGATGTTGAATAATTAACACCTTCATGACATGCACTGCAGGAGCTGCGCCCGCAAAGCGATATATATGGTCAAAATTGTTGGTGCCCCTTGTTTAATGACAGAAAACCCCACAATGGTCACATAAATAACTTGAATCTGGCAAAAGTAATAATTAAATAAAAAATCTATGAAAAGGAACAAATGAAAGTCAGACGTTGCTTTTCAACCATGCTTCCACAGAATTAAAAAAACAAACAAAAAAAAAACTCATGAAATAGGCCTGGACAGAAATGATGGTACCCTTAACTTAATATTTTGTTGCAGAACATTGAGGCAATCGCTGCAATTAAACAATTCCTGTAACTGTCAATTAGACTTCTGTACTTCTTGACACCACTCCTCAAGAGCAAACTGCTCCAGCTGTTTCGCGTTTGAAGGTTGCCTTTTCCAGATGGCATGTTTCAGCTCTTTCCAAAGATGCTCAATAGGATTTAGGTCAGGGCTTATAGAAGGCCACTTCAGAATAGTCCAATGTTTTCCTCTTAGCCATTCTTGGTTGTTTTTAGCTGTGTTTTGGGTCATTATCCTGTTGCAAGACCCATAACCTGCGAGCATGCTTTCTGACACTGGGCAGCACATTTCTCTCTAGAATTCCTTGAAAGTCTTGATATTTCATTTGTACTCTGCACAGATTCTGGACACCCTGTGCCAGATGCATCAATGCAGCCCCAGAACATAACAGAGCCTGTCTCATCTGTCCATAGAACATGCTCCCAGAAGCTTTGTGTCTTGTCAACATGTAGTTTGGCAAACTCCAGTCTGGCTTTTTTATGATTTTTTTTTTTTTTTTTTTTGCAACAATATTGTCCTCCTTTGTCATCTTCCATGAAGTCCACTTTGCCTCATACGACGGATGGTGCGATCTGACACTGATATTCCTTGAGCTTGAAGTTCACCTTTTTAATCTGCTTAGACATTTTTCTGGATTCTTTTGTTACCATACGTATTATCCGTCTCTTTGATTTGTCATCAATTGTCCTCCAGCAGCCACGTCCAGGGAGGTTGGCTACAGTCCCATGGATCTTCAATTTCTAAATAATATGTGATGTACAATAACAAATTGTATTGTGGTACCGTGTTAGCCAGAAAAATCAACGTGAATACTTTTCTGCCCAATGATGGCTAACCGGAAAATATGTTGGCAAGCTTTCAGAGCACAATGGCTCCTTCTTCAGGCAAGATTACAAATAGATTAATAAGAAAAAAGCACAACATTTAAAGAATACTACAGCAGGACATTTGTTCAGGGGGTGGGACGTGTGATGCCTTCTAAAGATAAGCCAAGGAAATCAAATTAGGCATTTTGTTACAAATGGAGAGGCAGTGGGAATGATGATTGTTGTGAATTCTGTTGTCAAGCTCCCTCCTGTGGTCATGAATGGTACTTCGGCTGGTTCTGTCCATGGGCTTCCTCTGGTGGTGGTGAGTGGGGCTGCGGCTTCTGAGGTTCCTTCCACAGGTGACGAGGTTAATTCAATAGCTGGCTGCTCTATTTAACTCCTTGCCACCTGTCAATGTTCCAGTATTGGTCTAGTTCACTCCTGGATCGTTCTTGTGACCTGTCTTCCCAGCAGAAGCTAAGTTCCTGCTTGTTTTTCTCTGGTTTGCTATTTTTCTGTCCAGCTTGCAATTCGTATTGTTGTCTTGCTTGCTGGAAGCTCTGGGACGCAGAGGGAGCGCCTCCGCACCGTGAGTCGGTGCGGAGGGTCTTTTTGCGCCCTCTGCGTGGTCTTTTTGTAGTTTTTTTGTGCTGACCGCAAAGCTACCTTTCCTATCCTCTGTCTGTTCAGTAAGTCGGGCCTCACTTTGCTAAATCTATTTCATCTCTGTGTTTGTAATTTTCATCTTTACTCACAGTCATTATATGTGGGGGGATACCTTTTCCTTTGGGGAATTTCTCTGAGGCAAGGTAGGCTTCATTTTTCTATCTTTAGGGCTAGCTAGTTCCTTAGGCTGTGTCGAGTTGCATAGGGAGCGTTAGGCGCAATCCACGGCTATTTCTAGTGTGTGTGATAGGATTAGGGATTGCGGTCAGCAGAGTTCCCACGTCTCAGAGCTCGTCCTATATTATCAGTAACTATCAGGTCATTCCGTGTGCTCTTAACCACCAGGTCCATTATTGTCCTGACCACCAGGTCATAACAGATGATGTTCTTAGTTATCTGGAATCCATCTGGTGGAGGTGTGAATTGTATCCATGTAGTATCTCCTAAATCCAGGTGTTAGGGTACTGTCACACATTGGCATTTTGATCGCTACGACGGCACGATTCGTAACAATATCGCTCCAGCGTCGTAGACTGCTGTCACACTTTGCAATGTACGACGCTGGAGCGATAAATTCATGACGTATGTGCGATGTAGAAGCCGTTGGTTACTATGCGCACATCGTATACAATATCGTGCACACCTTTGTTACACCAGGCAATCATGCCGCCACAGCGGGACACTAGACGACGAAAGAAAGTTTCAAACGATCTGCTACCACGTACGATTCTCAGCGGGGTCCCTGATCGCAGGAGCGTGTCAGACACAGCGAGATCGCTGGAACGTCACGGATATATCGCTCGAACGTCACGAATCGTGCCGTCGTAGCGATCAAAATGCCACTGTGTGACGGTACCCTTAAATTGAGTCCTAGTGTCAACGAATTGAACATTTTCCTTAGTTTGAATTCCAAAATTTTTGTTTCCCTGTCATCCTTAAAATGACCTTTTAGTATTAAGACTTTTAAATCTGTCATACTATGTTCCGGTCCAGAGAAATGTTTTCCCACAGGTGTCTGTGTAGATTCATCCTTGTTTGGATCACTACATTGACTGTTTCTGTAAAAAAGTTAACTTTGACATTTTGGACACACCGTAAAGTGCCACAAAATATCACTATGGAGGGAAGAAAGCCATACAATCCTTAAGAGACAATAACAATATGATAATCAAACCAGCAGACAAAGGAGGAGCTGTAGTGATAATGAACCTGACAGATTACATCCAGGAATGGATATAAAATATCCATGGAATTGGATATAAAATACTACACTTCACTTCAGGGAGATCCAACCAAAAAACACACAGAGGAACCAACACATATCATCAATGGATTTGATTCCACTTCATCCTCAATGCTGGAATTAATACAAGACAATCCCCAAACAGGTAACTTCTACATGTTGCCTAAAATACATAAAGAAGGTAATCCTGGGAGGCCAATCATCTCTGGTATTGGGCCTCTAACTGAGAATATCTCACGCTGGGTGGAGAACATTCTGAAACCCTTGGGGAGGCGCACACCCAGCTATATCCAGGACACCACGGATATTCTTTGCAAATTATCAGTGCTGGGCCCACTTCCAGAGGACGCGCTACTATCCACCATGGATGTAGAGTCTCTATTCCAACATTCCTTTTGAGGATGGAATTGCTTCATGCAAATATTTCTTTCAAAAGAACAATCTAGCCACAGAACCAACACTGCAATTTATCAGGTTTGTGCTCCATCACAACTATTTTTCTTTTGGGAACAATTTATACCAACAGTGTATGGGCAGCGCCATGGGAAGCAAAATATCCCCACAATATGCTAACTTTATTTATGGCGAAACTGGAGGAAGAATTTTTGTCATCTTGCCCTGTCAAACCTCTTGCATACGTCCGCTACATTGATGATCTGCTAATTATATGGACAGGCTCGAAAGATGATCTTCTCACCTTCCACAATAACTTCAAGTACCACCCAACCATCAAGCTCACCCTCAACTTTTCAAAGACCCAAATACATTTTCTGGACATGATCATATACATCAAGGACAATGCCATACAAACATCCATTACCATAAGCCCACAGAATGTCCGGCTTATCTTAGATGGAACAGCTTTCATCCAAGACACACAAAAAAAATCCATCATATGCAGTCAAGCTCTGAGGAATAATCGGATCTGTTCAGACAGTAAAGACAGGGAACTACAGCTGCGATCACTAAGGAATACATTCCTACAACAATGATACCATCCAGTAATAGATGAGTAGATCCACAGAGCTACAAGGATCCCAAGCAGCAGCCTCCTGGATTACAAACTGGGCGAGGATAACAACAGAGTACCCCTTGTGGTCACATACAACCCCCACATGAGCATCCTAAGGAAAATTGGTGCTGATCTCCAACACATATTCCCAGAACTACCACTTCTCTCCTACAAACAGCCCCCTAACTTAAGGAATCTGCTTGTCAGAAGTGTCCTCTCGTCACCATCAGTGACTGGCACATTCCCCTGTAACAATAAAAAATGCAAAACGTGTACCCACATATTACCAACAAATGTAGTCCGTGTACCAAACACAAATCAGGACTACAAGGTCATGGGTTCCGTTTCATGTAATCCTCTAACATGGTGTACATGATACAATGCACGAGGTGCCTTGGAGGTATCTATATTGGGGAAACCATGCAAAAACTACAAACAAGGATGAATCTACACAGACACACAATCAGGAATGAAGTGGACACACCTGTGGGAAAACATTTCTCTGGACCTGAATACAGTGACATTTAAATTCTTAATACTAAAAGGTCATTTTAAGGATGCCAGGGAAAGAAAAATTTGGGAATACAAACTGATAAAGATGTTCAGTTCGTTGACACTAGGACTCAATTAAACACCTGGATTTATGAGTGGCTACATGGATACAATTCACACCTCCACCTGACATACTCCAGATAACTAAGAACATCATTCCCACTGCCTCTCCATTTGTAACAAAATGCCTAATTTGATTTCCTTGGCTTATCTTTAGAAGGCATCACATGTCCCACCCCCCTGAACAAATGTCCTGCTGTACTATTCTTTAAATGTTGTGCTTTTTCTTATTAATCTATTTGTAATCTTGCCTGAAGAAGGAGCCTCTGTGCTCTGAAAGCTTGCAAACATAATATTTTCTGGTTAGCCAATAAAGGTATCACTCCTAGAATACTTCTGTCATCATTGGGCAGAAAAGTATTCACATAAATAATATGTGCATCTGTAGTCACAGAAACATCAAGCTGCTTGGAGATGGTCTCGCATCTTTTGCCTTTTGAACATGTTTGTCTATAATTTTCTTTCTAATCTCCTGAGACAACTCTTTCCTTTGCTTCCTCTGGTCCATGTTGCGTGTGATACACACCATGTTACCAAACAGCACAGTGAGTATCTGTAGCCCTATATACAGGCCCACTCACTGATTCCAAGATTGTAGACACTTGTGATGTTAGTTAGTTGACATACCTTGATTTAACATGTCCATTTTTTCACTTTATTTTCAGGGGTACCATCATTTCTTTGGAACTATGGTTGAAAAGCAATGTGTTCATTTTCATACATCTTTTATTTATTATTTTTGTCAGATTCATGTTATTTATGTGACCATTGTGGGTTTTTCTGTCATTAAACATTAAAAGTGCAATTAAAAGTGATTAAAGCGTCATATTTACTCTGATAATGAAAATGACTGCTCACTAAGGAAAAACATTTCCATTGTAATAAAAGATTGGGTTCCTGTCAACTGTAACTTAAAAACTTTGATGGGAAAAATTGTAATCTTTTTAATTATTAAAGTAAATGTATACAAATTTGTTATTGTTCTGACCTGAAAGAATCATTTTTACAGCACAAAGAAAGCAGTACAAAACAAGTCAAGGTGACCATGCTGGAATTTCATTCCACTGATTTTTTTTTTTTTTTTATTATTATTATTATTATTATTATTATTATTATTATTATTATTATTATTATTATTATTATTATTTGATTTTCCACATCTTTCTATATTAAATGATAAAAATAAATAGTGTCATTGAAAACATTCTGCAAAAAAAAAACAAGCTTTGATATGACTTTGTTGATGCAAGAATAAAAATAAATGTTTTAGTTCTTGGAAGAAGGTGAGGAGAAAACTAAAGTGCAAAAAAACAAGCAAAAGATGTCTTGGTCTTAAAGGGTTTACAAGTTAGAAGATACAATTTATTGAATAAATTATATGTACTTCAAAATTGTATTATAGGAATTAACTGATCTCCTTAAAAAAAAAATCCCTTTTTCAGTTGTGCCAACAGAAAAATCTAAAAGGATATGTTCAGTTGTGCAATAAAAAAAATCCACATTTCGTATTGCTGCTTTTATCCTGCTGTAGAAAATAGTTACCTGGATTTTTTTATCGCACAGTAAGCAGTAAAAAAAACAAAAAAAAAAAACAAAGAAACAGGATGATACATTTTGTAAATGGCAATGCCAAAACACAATGGCTAATCAATATATATACCCTATATTTGTGGCATTAAAAGGAAAATGTAATAAAAATGTGTGCACCTGTGTGTTTATAAATACCTTTTTTTTTTTTTAGGATTAAAAATGAAAGCGGTAATCTTGGCAGCTGGTTACGGAACAAGACTTCTTAAAGATCTACAAAGTGTAAATGATCAGAAAATGCAAAATCTCATGGGAACACCCAAAGCATTACTGCCAATTCGAGGTTTTCCTTTAATCTCTTATTGGATGGAAGCTTTAAAATCTGGACAGGACCCTAAAGATGTTTTCATTGTTGTAAGTGTTTCTTTTCCAAATAATCAATTGTATGTATGTGCATATAGCTATAGACCACCATCAACCGTAACTATAAAACATGATTGTAAATCTTCAACTAGTTGGCTAAACCCAGTTCAGCAGATGGAGCTGGAAAGGCTGGAATCCTGCACCCAGCTTATGGCAGGTGCCCAGCCACCATGTCTTTGATAATGATGAGTATGTTATCCTCTCTTCACTACGGCAAGATGGACCCAGTTGGTCAGTGGCAGCCGCATCTGTGTCATGAAGGGAAGCTATGTCTGTAAGAGGGAGAAAGGGCTCAGAGAGTGACTGTAAATTGAGGTGTTTGAAATTTCTGCAAGGGTGAGTGAGTTTGTGGAGAGGGAAGAGAATCAGTAGGTTGTGGTCGGACAGGGGGAGGGGTGAGTTAGAGAAATTAGTAAGGGAACAGCGGCTGGTGAATATAAGGTCCAGCGTATGACCATCTTTGTGAGTGGCCGCTGGCGAACATTGAGGGAGGCAGTGAGCGATTAAAAGTTTAGAGGCAGCTGGGGTTGAAGCGTCAATGGTTGGAGGGGGAATAGCTGCGGACAGAATGCACCTCAAACGAGGGAAGAGTAGCTGAGGGTGGTAGTGGAATTGGGGCAAAGGAGCAGGTATCGGACAGGAGCAAGGCAACTCCACCACCACGTTTGTCGCTGGGGCGAGGGGTGTGAGAGGTGGAATCCGCCATAGGAAAGTGCAGCTGTAGAGGATTGTGGCAGGGGATTGGCAAGGAGTGTGGGGATGTGTTGAGGAGGGCCAGTATTTGGGGATACGTTGCCAGCAATGAGGAGTAGCAGACAGTGCGTTAGAAGGTGGGAGCAGGATCAGACATGATGTGGCTGTGTGTGTCTGGAGAAAAAGGATTGTATGTAGAGGAATAGTTCTGAGGAGGAGGTGAGATGGCTGGGGAGGATGGAGGGAAAAATGACTATTTCCTTACTAGGTGGGGGGATTACAGGACATAGGGAAAAAATAAAGTATGGGGGTGAAAGTGAAAAGGAGCTGTAACATTGTAGTGGTTTTCAATTATTTTACCTTACAGTCTATTCCATTCCAATTCTAGTCTAATTCTAGGTAGTGTAATTAGAAATCTGTTAAAAATGTTGAATTTAAAAGATGCTTGGATCAGATCCATGGCTCTGAATATATCTGCAACTAAGAGCAGTCAGCTGTGAGAGGATGTGGGTGGGTGTGGCCAGACTACATGTTCAGAGTTAAACAAGGGTCATAAAAAGGGGGAGGGGTTAGACTGACCACTCAGAGATATGCATGGAAAGCACAAAAGGAATGAAATACATTATGGCCATAAAGTGATGGGTAAGCAAAGCATACCAGAGATTTTAACTGCAACTCACAAACACAGTCAGGAGCCGGGGAAAGATGTGTATATTCAGAGCATACCTGTGTGAAGAGAAGACAACTCTATTAGATTTTATAGATGTTGATGAAGATGATGACAATATTATAGGAGGGGTGGTGGTGAGCAGCCAAATGCATTTTAGAATTCTAGTCTAATTCAAGGTAGTGTAACTAGAAATCTGTAATTTGAAAGATGCCTGGGTCAGACTACGTCTGGATCAGACACATGGCTCTGAATATATCTGCAACTAAGGGCAGTCAGCTGTGAGACTGATATGGATACTGATTGTTATGACCTGGTGGTTAGGAGCACCCGGAATGACCTGATAGTTAAACCTCATACAGGACGAGCTCTGGGATGTGGGAGCTCTGCTGACCGCAAGCCCTAATCCTATCACACACACTAGAAATAGCCGTGGAGCGCTCCTGACCAGACCTAGGCGCCTCGTCACAGCTCAAGAACTATCTAGCCCTAGAGATAGAAAATAAAGCCTACCTTGCCTCAGAGAAATTCCCCAAAGGCAAAGGAAGCCCCCCACATTGACTGTGAGCAAAGATGAAAGTCACAAACGCAGAAATGAAACAGGTCCCAGCAAAGGGAGGCCAGACCTACCAAACAGACAGAGGATAGAAAAGGTAACTTTGCGATCAGCACAAAAACCTACAAAAGACCACGTAGAGTGTGCAAAAAAGACCTCCGCACCGACTCACGGTGCGGAGGGGCCACTCTGCATCCCAGAGCTTCCAGTTAGTAAGACAATATCATGAAAACCAGCTGGACAAGAAAACAATGAACAAATAATGACTATCAGGAACTTAGCTTCAGCAGGAGAAGGCAGGTCACCAGAGAGATCCAGGAGCGAACTGAACCAATGCAAAAACATTGACAGCTGGCATGGAGTAACGATCTGAGAGGAGTTAAATAGAGCCGTCAACCAAAGGATAAACCACGTCACCTGTGTAAGGAACCTCAGAAGCAGCAGCTTCACTCACAGCCACCAGAGGGAGCCCATAGACAGAACTCGCCAAAGTACCATTCACGACCACAGGAGGGAGTTCGACAACAGAATTCACAACAACTGATACCCCAGATATGGATTACTGCATGGGACACAGCGACGGATGGGTATGGCATATTGTTTTTTTTTTTTTTTTTTTGTTTGTTTGTTTTTTTACAGGAGATCGAGGGCGTTGCATGGATTAGGAGTGACAATAAAATGGAAAAACTGTGTTGTGTTTTATTTCATTAAAAGACTTTATTCTGGCTGTGTCTTTATTTAACATGTAACAACTATAGGATTAGTAATGGATAGGTGTCTTATTGGGGCGGCTGGGAGCTGATGTTTTTAGCCGGGGGGGAGGGACCAATAACCATGATCCCTTCCTAGGCTATTAATATCCGCCCCTAGGTGCTGGCATTCCCTCTGCTGGTTCCGAAAATTGCGTTGGAGCGCATGCCATTTTTTTCCCCAAAAAAAGAATCTTTTATTAATAACATACATGTCCCCCAATTTTATACACACACACACACACACACACACACACTACTAATTGTATTGGTCACTGACATCTATAGATAGATGTTCTGCATCTACAACCCCTGGCAAAAATTATGGAATCACCGGCCTTGGAGGATGTTCATTCAGTTGTTTAATTTTGTAGAAAAATAGCAGATCACAGACATGACACAAAACTAAAGTAATTTCAAATGGCAACTTTCTGGCTTTAAGAGACACGAAAAGAAATCAAGAACAAAAAATGTGTTGGTCCGTAATGGTTACTTTTTTTTTTTAACCAAGCATAGGAGAAAAATTATGGAATCACTCAATTCTGAGGAAAAAATTATGGAATCGCCCAGTAAATTTTCATACCCAAAAATAACACCTGCATCAAATTAAAGCTAAAAAGGAGTGATCACACCTTAAAGAGCTGTTGGGAGAGTGGTGATTTTTTTTTTTTTTTTTTTTTTTTATCGGATTGCGTTTGTCAAATCTTATTGCAAGTGGGCATGAGCCCTTACTTTTGTATTCCATCTGGCTTCTGTTCAGAGAGTCTTTTCAAAAGTACACAAAACTATGGTGGACTGCGGTTCTATTCACACCTAAAAAGACGGCCCCCGCCAGATCACAGGCCATGCAGCGTGCACAGTGTCTCAATTTGCCTCATTAAAATGATTCTCCCGCTGGGAGTTCTGTCTGAATCACATATTTTAGAGATTTATATGGAAATACTGATGCAAGTGCAGACCACAGGATAACTGTGAGCCGAGCCTAAGGCTGGGATCACACACAGCGAGATACGGCCGAGTCTCGCTGGTTAAAAACAAGCAGCACTCCAGAGCGGAGCGTGCGGCCGCATAGCAATACATGGAGCTGCACGCTCCACTTCAGAGTGCTGGTGCCAGAGCTTGCTTTTAACCAGCGAGACTCTGCTGTATCTCGCTGTAGTGCGACTCCGGCCTTACAGCGATCTTTGGGAGGTAGAATGAACAAATCAACAGCAGGTGAAGAATTGGTTTGGTCACATGACGTTTTTTGATCATTTTCTATTTTTGTGGAGGCAGAATGAGCAAAAAATCAGTAATTCAGAGATTGTTTTTTTTTTTCCAATTCTGCGTGTGGTAGAATTGACAAAGCAGCTTTATTCTTCGGGTCAGTGCAATGACAGCGATACCACATTTACATAGTTTTTAATATTTTGGCGCTTTTACACAATAAAAACTTTTATAGAAAAAATTATTTTTTCATCGCTTTATTCTGAGACCTAGAACTTTATTTTTCTGCTGATGGAGCTGTATGACAGCTTTCTTTTTTTCGGGACAAGATGAGGTTTGCAGCATTTTATTCCCCTTTTTTTTCCAGCAGTATGAAGATAGAGCATAGTTTGCAACTTTTTTTTTTTACGGCGTTCACTGGTGGGGTTAACTAGTGACACTTTTATAGATTGGGTTGTTCCAGATGCGGCGATTGCAAACATGCTTTTTTTTGTCTTTTTTTTTCATGAAAATGTATTAATGAAATTTGTTTTTTTATTATTTTGTAATTTATTTTACATATTTTAAAATTTTCTAAAATTGGGACCCAGCAATGATGTTGCAGGGGTGACGATCTGAAGGCAGAGGGAGTTCCCGTCCCTCTGCCTCCCTCCTGAATGTTGTGATTGAGCACGATCGCAGCTTTTTGGGGGGTTAAGTCATGGGCAATGCTGGCATTGCTCTTGGCAGTTAGTGCAGAATCTTGGCCATTAGCAGCGCTGAACTGCTACACTGGTCGGACGAGAAATTCTGATATTTCAGCATCTCTTGCGTGATTATGCTGTAGATTGACTGACCGATCACAGTGATCTGGGTGGAGGGACCGACGGCCTGAGTCACTGCACCTTTTCCCATGCCGCTCAAAGAGGTTTCTGGCCACATATGGGGTATCAATGAGCTCAGAATTAACGAAGTAACAAATGTGTCCATTTTCTCATGTCATCCCTTGTAAAAATAAAATTTGAGTCTAAAGCAACATTTTATAGAGAAAAAATATAATTTTTACTTTTTCATTGCACTTTGTATTCAGGTGTAGCATTTGTTGGGTTAACAAATTTCCTGACAACTATTTGAGTGGTAAATTTTTTAAATGGTACCACTTTTCGGGAGTTTCCAATATATAGGCTCCTCAAATTCAATTTACAGTAAGGAAAATAAATATTTGATGCACAGGCCTAGGGGAAAATAAGTATTTGATAAGCCTGTTCAGGCGTACTTCTCTGCCTTGTTTAGGGCATAGCAAAGTACTGCAAAGCGCAGGCGCCTGGAAAGGTCATATAGGCCCCAACGCGTGTGCACTGCAGTACATTTACTCTGCCCTAGTCGGGGCTTAGAAGTATGCCTGTGCAGGAGTGCGATGCCTGGGAAACTATGTAGATGGCATCATTCATGCGAAGGAGGACAGCATCACGAGAAGATGTAAGGCGCCGGACCAAAACCAGTGACCTCCCTCAGACCGGACCGCCTCCCCCATCCCCCCCCCCACCTTCTTGTCTTTAAAGTCGCGCTGACAGCTTATAAACAGCATTATTGAAAGCTGTATATCATGCCAGAAAGGTGATAGCCGGATCTTATATCGATCAAATCTGGTGACAGGTTTGCTTTAAGAGGTAACTTGTTCATATGTCTTGCACTAAAACGCAATAGCTGCACAAGTATTGATATGTGAACTTTCAGTCTGTCTGAATTCACTTTGGATTCCATATGAATCACATTCAGTTGGTTATAGGTAGCATACAGTCCTTCAGCATCCAGCAAGTGAAGTAGACTTATCACGTCATCACCATCAATTGCTGATAAGTGGAAAACTTCCAGCAATCTGATCTCAGTCTTCACCAGTGTAGAAGCAAAAAACAAACAAACTGGAGATGCACACCAGACATACTAACTGACAATGAACAGGATAATAGGAAGAAATGGGGAACTAGAACCACATAATGTAATGCTGCTGGAGTGCATTATAGCGCAACCTCCACCAGGCGATGCTGGTGAGGGAAGAGAGGTTACACACACAGCGCAACATCACTGAGCAGCAGCACAAGCGCCACCAAGTGGCAAAAGAGTGGTCAGACGAGCCGAGTCAGAAACCGTCAGGACAAGAAGTACCAGAGGTCACCGCAATACACATTGTCAAATACAAGCAAGAAGTCAGCCAGACGGGAGCAGATATAACCGAGACGAGAGACCGTAAAACAGGTCAGAAAACAAGCCGGATCACATACCAAGAGGTCAAAGAACAGGGAGAGAACTGTTATGTAGGCAATCCAGTGATACAGTGTGCCAGCAATCAGAGCACATACAGTGATCTGACAATAACCCAAAAACAATAGAACGAGCTCTGAGACGTGGAATCTCAGTAGACCGCAATACCTGAACCTATCCTAAACACAACTAAAGGCAGCTGTGGATTGCGCCTGTCACTACCTATGCAACTCGGCACAGCCTGAGGAGCTGACTAGCCTGAAGATAGAAAAACATGCCTGACTTGCCTCAGAGAAATACCCCAAAGGAAAAGGCAGCCCCGCACATATAATGACTGTTAGCAAGATGAAAAGACAAACGTAGGGATGAAATAGATTCAGCAAAGTGAGGCCCGATATTCTAGATAGAGCGAGGATAGCAAAGAGAACTTTGCAGTCTACAAAAAACCCTAAAGCAAAAAACCACGCAAAGGGGGCAAAAAGACCCACCGTGCCGAACTAACGGCACGGCGGTACACCCTTTGCGTCTCAGAGCTTCCAGCAAAACGAATAGACAAGCTGGACCGAAAAAATAGCAACAAAAGCAAAGAAGCACTTATCTAAGCAGAGCAGCAGGCCAAAGGAAAGATCCAGAAGCTCAGGTCCAACACTGGAACATTGACAAGGAGCAAGGAAGACAGAATCAGGTGGAGTTAAATAACAAAGCAGCCAACGAGCTCACCAGAACACCTGAGGGAGGAAGCTCAGAAGCTGCAGTACCACTTGTGACCACAGGAGTGAATTCAGCCACAGAATTCACAACAGAGAACACTAAGACAAGGCGAGATGGCAGGAAGGGAAAGTCATAGGAACAGAGTACACGAGCAGAGGATCATCTGGATCATGACAGTACCCCTCAATGGGGGGCCACCAGACCCCCAGGTTTACCTGGATAATGAGCCTGAAAGGCCCGGACCAACCGATCCGTATTGACCAAATGCGCCAGCATCCACAACTAGTCCCCAGGACCATAACCTTTCCAATGGACCAAATACTAAAGAATGGCGGAGCATGCGAGAATCCACAACCTGTTCCACCTCATACTCTGACCATCTACCACAACAGGTGGTGGGTGCAAGGGAAACTCCCCTGAGAAAGACACGGCTTCAGAAGCGCCTTATGGAACACATTGGGGATCCACAACTATGAAGGCAGGCACAGGCTAAAGGCCACAGGACTACCCACCTAAAATTTCATAAGGACCAATAAACTTGGGCCCCAACTTAGTTGAAGGAATCATCCTTATATTCTTGGTGGATAGCCATACCTCATCCCCCACCTGGAAAGTCGGCCCCACCGAATGTCGTTTATCCGCAAAAAATTTGTACTTGACCTGAGTCTCACCAGTGTTTCTCTGAACCTCGCTCCAGACCTCCCCCAACCACTGAAAGGCCTAATCCACCCCTGGACACCCCGAATCCAGCTTGGAAAACTCACCAAACTAAGGGTGAAACCCATAGTTGCAAAAGAATGGGGAAGTACCAGTGGATTGATTGACACGATTATTGAAAGCAAATTCTGCCATGTGTACCGAAGAGCACCAATCATCCTGTCTAGACGTGGCAAGAAACTGCAATATCTGCTCCAAAGACTGATTGGTCCTTTCAGCAGAATTTAAAAAAAAAGGCACAGGATCTCAAATTAGTTAATATCGTGGCCCCCTGGGACAACACCGCCCCCACTTCCACCTCCGAGGCCTCCACCTCCACAATAAACGGTTTAGACAAATCAGGTTGAATCAGCACGGGGGTGGACATGAAACAATTTATTAAAGCAGAAAATGCCGCCAATGCTGGAGCTGAGCAATTTTTGATAGCCCCATTATGAGTTAAATCAGTGAGGGGTTTGACCACCTGAGAAAACCCTTGATGAATGTTTTATAGTAATTAGTGAAACCCAGAAAATGCTGGAGACCCTTGAGATCTCTGGGTTGCACCCAATCCACAATAGCCTGTACCTTTCTAGGGTCCATACGGAACCCCTCAGCAAACAAAATGACCCCTAAGAAAGACAATTCTTGAGCAAAAATTTAACACCTCCAGTTTAGCAAAGAGTGAGTTTTCCCTGAGCCTTTGGAGAACTGCACAGAGGTGACCCATGTAACTCTATTTATCAGAAGAATATATAAGGATATTATCCAGATAAACTACCATGAACGCCCAATGAAGTCTGAGAAAACATGATTAATAAAATTCTGGAATAACCAAATTCTCAAACAAACCCTCAGAGGTGAGAAATGCAATTTTCCACTCATCCCCCTCCCTGTTGTGAATTCTGTGGCTGAGTTCACTTCTGTGGTCACAAGTGGTATTGCAGTCTCTGGGCTTCCTCCCTCAGGTGTTTTGGTGAGCTCGTTGGCTGCCTTGCTATTTAGCTCCACCTGAGTCTGTCTTCCTTGCTCCTTGTCAATGTTCCAGTGTTGGATCTGAGCTACTGCATCTTTCCTTGGGCCTGCTGCTCTGCTAGATAAGTGCTTCTAGTTTTCTGTTTTTTCTGTCCAGCTTGCTATTAACTTTTGCTGGAAGCTCTGAGAAGCAAAGGGGTGCACCGCCGTGCTGTTAGTTCGGCACGGTGGGTCTTTTTGCCCCTTTGCGTGGTTTTCGTTTTAGGGTTTTTGTAGACTGCATAGTTCTCTTTGCTATCCTTGCTCTGTCTAGAATATCGGGCCTCACTTTGCTGAATCTATTTCATTCCTACGTTTGTCTTTTCATCTTGCTAACAGTCATTATATGTGGGGGGCTGCCTATTCCTTTGGGGTATTTCTCTGAGGTAAGTCAGGCTTGTATTTCTATCTTCAGGCTAGTCAGCTCCTCAGGCAGTGCCGAGTTGCATAGGTAGTGATAGGCGCAATCCACTGCTGCTTATAGTTGTGTGAGGATAGATCAGGTACTGCAGTCTACAGAGATTCCACGTCTCAGAGCTCGTCCTATTGTTTTTGGTTATTGCCAGATCTCTGTATGTGCGCTGATTACTGCACGCTGTGTTGCCTGATTGCCGGCCATAACAGTACAAGGAGCCACACCAATGATTCCCAATAGAGGGAAAAAAGAAATCCTGACATCATTTTTTTTTCTTAGCTCTGTCTTCAGTCTTTTTTTTCCCCTAGACATTAGAGTGCTTCAGGACACAGCTGTGGACATGGATATTCAGGCTCTGTGCTCCTCAATGGATAATCTCGTTGTAAATGTACAAAAGATTCAAGATACTATTGATCAGAAATCGATGCTAGAACCAAGAATTCCGATTCCTGATTTGTTTTTTGGTGACAGAACCAAGTTCCTGAGCTTCAGAAATAATTGTAAGCTATTTTTGGCCTTGAAACCTCATTCTTCTGGTAATCCTATTCAACAGGTTTTGATTATTATTTCTTTTTTGCGCGGCGACCCACAGGACTGGGCGTTTTCTCTTGCACCAGGAGATTCTGCATTGAGTAATGTTGATGCATTTTTCCAGGCGCTGGGATTGCTTTACGATGAGCCTAATTCAGTGGATCAGGCTGAGAAAAATCTGCTGGCTTTATGCCAGGGTCAGGATGATGTAGAAGTATATTGTCAGAAATTTAGGAAGTGGTCAGTACTCACTCTGTGGAATGAATCTGCACTAGCGGCTTTGTTCAGAAAGGGTCTCTCTGAAGCTCTTAAGGATGTAATGGTGGGATTTCCTATGCCTGCTGGTTTGAATGAGTCTATGTCCTTGGCCATTCAGATCGGTCGTCGCTTGCGCGAGCGTAAATCTGTGCACCATCTGGCGGTATTGTCTGAGAGTAAACCTGAGCCTATGCAGTGCGACAGGACTATGACTAAAGTAGAACGGCAAGAACACAGACGTCTGAACAGACTGTGTTTCTATTGTGGTGATTCTACTCATGCTATTTCTAATTGTCCTAAACGCACTAGGCGGTTCGATAGCTCTGCCGTTATTGGTACTGTACAGTCCAAATTCCTTTTGTCCATTACCTTAATGTGCTCTTTGTCATCGTATTCTGTCATGGCGTTTGTGGATTCAGGCGCTGCCCTGAATCTGATGGATTTGGATTATGCTAAACGTTGTGGATTTTTCTTGGAGCCTTTGCGGTGTCCTATTCCGTTGAGAGGAATTGATGCTACACCTTTGGCCAAGAATAAGCCTCAGTACTGGGCCCAGCTGACCATGTGCATGGCTCCTGCACATCAGGAAGTTATTCGCTTTCTGGTACTGCATAATTTGCATGATGTGGTCGTGTTGGGGTTGCCATGGCTACAAACCCATAATCCAGTATTGGATTGGAACTCTATGTCGGTAACCAGCTGGGGTTGTCAGGGAGTACATGGTGGTGATCCATTTTTGTCTATTTCGTCATCCATTCCTTCTGACATCCCAGAGTTCTTGTCGGACTTTCAGGATGTATTTGAAGAGTCCAAGTCTGATGCTCTACCTCCGCATAGGAATTGTGATTGTGCTATCGATTTGATTCCTGGTAGTAAATTCCCTAAGGGTCGTTTATTTAATTTGTCCGTACCTGAACACACCGCTATGCGCAGTTATGTGAAGGAGTCCCTGGAGAAGGGACATATTCGCCCATCGTCGTCACCATTGGGAGCAGGGTTCTTTTTTGTAGCCAAGAAGGATGGTTCGCTAAGACCGTGTATTGATTACCGCCTTCTTAATAAGATCACTGTTAAGTTTCAGTATCCCTTGCCATTGATTTCTGACTTGTTTGCTCGGATTAAGGGGGCTAGTTGGTTTACTAAGATTGATCTTCGTGGTGCGTATAATCTGGTGAGAATCAGGCAGGGAGATGAATGGAAAACGGCATTTAATACGCCCGAGGGTCATTTTGAGTATCTGGTGATGCCGTTCGGACTTGCCAATGCTCCATCTGTTTTTCAGTCTTTTATGCATGACATTTTCCGTGAGTATCTGGATAAATTCTTGATTGTTTACTTGGATGACATTTTGATCTTCTCAGATGATTGGGAGTCTCATGTGAAGCAAGTCAGAATGGTTTTCCAGGTACTGCGTGCTAATTCCTTGTTCGTGAAGGGATCAAAGTGTCTCTTCGGTGTGCAGAAAGTTTCATTTTTGGGGTTCATCTTTTCCCCTTCTACTATCGAGATGGATCCGGTTAAGGTTCAGGCCATCCAGGATTGGACTCAGCCGACATCTCTAAAAAGTCTGCAGAAATTCCTGGGCTTTGCTAATTTTTATCGTCGCTTCATCTGTAATTTTTCTAGCATTGCCAGACCATTGACCGATTTGACCAAGAAGGGTGCTGATTTGGTTAATTGGTCTTCTGCTGCCGTGGAAGCTTTTCAGGAGTTGAAGCGTCGTTTTTGCTGTGCCCCTGTGTTGTCAACCTGATATTTCTCTTCCGTTCCAGGTCGAGGTTGATGCTTCTGAGATTGGTGCAGGGGCGGTTTTGTCACAGAGAGGTTCTGGTTGCTCAGTGTTCAAACCATGTGCTTTCTTTTCCAGGAAATTTTCTGCTGCTGAGCGTAATTATGATGTGGGCAACCGAGAGTTGCTGGCCATGAAGTGGGCATTCGAGGAGTGGCGTCATTGGCTTGAGGGTGCTAAGCATCGCGTGGTGGTATTGACTGATCATAAGAACCTTACTTATCTTGAGTCTGCCAAGCGCTTGAATCCTAGACAGGCCCGTTGGTCGTTATTTTTTGCTCGTTTTGATTTTGTGATTTCATACCTTCCGGGCTCTAAAAATGTGAAGGCGGATGCTCTGTCTAGGAGTTTTGTGCCCGACTCTCCGGGGTTATCTGAGCCGGCGAGTATCCTCAAGGAAGGAGTCATTGTGTCTGCCATCTCCCCTGATTTGCGGAGAGTGTTGCAGAAATTTCAGGCTAATAAACCTGATCGTTGTCCGGCCGAGAAACTGTTCGTCCCTGATAGGTGGACTAGTAAAGTTATCTCTGAACTTCATTGTTCGGTGCTGGCCGGTCATCCAGGAATCTTTGGTACCAGGGAGTTGGTTGCTAGATCCTTCTGGTGGCCATCTCTGTCACGGGATGTGCGTACTTTTGTGCAGTCCTGTGGAATTTGTGCTAGGGCTAAGCCCTGCTGTTCACGTGCCAGTGGGTTGCTTTTGCCCTTGCCGGTCCCGAAGAGGCCTTGGACACATATTTCGATGGATTTCATTTCTGACCTTCCCGTTTCTCAAAAAATGTCGGTCATTTGGGTGGTCTGTGATCGCTTTTCTAAAATGGTCCATCTGGTGCCCTTGGTTAAATTGCCTTCCTCCTCTGATTTGGTGCCTTTGTTCTTCCAGCATGTGGTTCGTTTACATGGCATTCCTGAGAATATTGTTTCTGACAGAGGTTCCCAGTTTGTCTCGAGGTTCTGGCGAGCCTTTTGTGGTAGGATGGGCATTGACCTATCTTTCTCCTCGGCCTTCCATCCTCAGACTAATGGCCAGACCGAACAAACCAATCAGACCTTGGAAACATATCTGAGATGTTTTGTTTCCGCTGACCAGGATGATTGGGTGTCATTTTTGCCGTTGGCTGAGTTCGCCCTTAATAATCGGGCCAGCTCGGCTACCTTGGTCTCTCCATTTTTCTGCAATTCTGGGTTCCATCCTCGTTTCTCTTCAGGACAGGTTGAGTCTTCGGACTGTCCTGGTGTGGATTCTGTGGTGGACAGGTTGCAGCAGATCTGGACTCAGGTAGTGGACAATTTGACCTTGTCCCAGGAGAAGGCTCAGCTTTTCGCTAATCGCAGACGCCGTGTGGGACCCCGACTTCGTGTTGGGGATCTGGTTTGGTTATCTTCTCGTCATATTCCTATGAAGGTTTCCTCTCCTAAATTTAAACCTCGTTTTATTGGTCCGTATAGGATTTCTGAGATTCTCAATCCGGTGTCTTTTCGTCTGATCCTCCCAGACTCCTTTTCCATACATAATGTATTCCATAGGTCGTTGTTGAGGAGATACGTGGTACCTATGGTTCCATCTGTGGAGCCTCCTGCCCCTGTTTTGGTGGAGGGGGAATTGGAGTATATCGTGGAGAAGATTTTGGATTCTCGTGTCTCTAGACGGAAACTCCAGTATCTGGTCAAATGGAAGGGTTATGCTCAGGAAGATAATTCCTGGGTTTTTGCCTCTGATGTCCATGCCCCAGATCTTGTTCGTGCCTTTCATGTGGCTCATCCTGGTCGGCCTGGGGGTTCTGGTGAGGGTTCGGTGACCCCTCCTCAAGGGGGGGGTACTGTTGTGAATTCTGTGGCTGAGTTCACTTCTGTGGTCACAAGTGGTATTGCAGTCTCTGGGCTTCCTCCCTCAGGTGTTTTGGTGAGCTCGTTGGCTGCCTTGCTATTTAGCTCCACCTGAGTCTGTCTTCCTTGCTCCTTGTCAATGTTCCAGTGTTGGATCTGAGCTACTGCATCTTTCCTTGGGCCTGCTGCTCTGCTAGATAAGTGCTTCTAGTTTGTTTTCTGTTTTTTCTGTCCAGCTTGCTATTAACTTTTGCTGGAAGCTCTGAGAAGCAAAGGGGTGCACCGCCGTGCTGTTAGTTCGGCACGGTGGGTCTTTTTGCCCCTTTGCGTGGTTTTCGTTTTAGGGTTTTTTGTAGACTGCATAGTTCTCTTTGCTATCCTCGCTCTGTCTAGAATATCGGGCCTCACTTTGCTGAATCTATTTCATTCCTACGTTTGTCTTTTCATCTTGCTAACAGTCATTATATGTGGGGGGCTGCCTATTCCTTTGGGGTATTTCTCTGAGGTAAGTCAGGCTTGTATTTCTATCTTCAGGCTAGTCAGCTCCTCAGGCAGTGCCGAGTTGCATAGGTAGTGATAGGCGCAATCCACTGCTGCTTATAGTTGTGTGAGGATAGATCAGGTACTGCAGTCTACAGAGATTCCACGTCTCAGAGCTCGTCCTATTGTTTTTGGTTATTGCCAGATCTCTGTATGTGCGCTGATTACTGCACGCTGTGTTGCCTGATTGCCGGCCATAACACCTCCCGCATACGGATATGATTATATGCTCCCCTGAGGTCCAACTTAGAGAACCACCTGGCTCCTGACGATTGTATAAATCAGGTATACGTGGGAGGGGTTAAGAGTTCCTTACAGTGATTTTATTTAATTCTCGAAAATTGAGGCATGTGCGTAAACCAGAATCCTTTTTCTTAACAAAAAAGAACCCTGCTGCTACGGGGAAACAGATGGTCGAATGTGCCCTTTATGAAGGCTATCAGACAGCCCGCTCAGGGCCGAATAGATTGTACAGACGGGCCTTGGGCAGTTTGGTATCAGGAAAAAGATCAACAGCACAATCAAATGGGCGGTGTGGTGGTAGAACCTCAGCCTTCTTTTTGGAGAACACATCCTCAAAGTCCTTCAGGTACTCCGGAATACCCTCCAGACTGACGGATGACACAGTAGAAAGGCAACTTCTACTACAAATAGGACCCCATTTAACAATGTCCCAAGATTCCCAGTCTATCACAGGATTATGCAACTGTAACCAGGGGAACCTCAACACAAGTCCCGCAGGCAGATAGTCCAGAACAAAGCATGAAATACGTTCCTGGTGCAAAGAACTCACTTTAAGGAGAAACTCCTCTGAGTCAAACTCGATGACATTCTTAGCCAGTGGTGTTTTGTCAATGGCAACAATATGAATAGGAGGCTCCAGCCTAACTGTCCCTAACTTACACTTGGTCACCAAGTTAGAGTCAATAAAGTTCATGAATGACCCGCAGTCCACGAAAGCAGAAGAGGGCGTGCAGCAACTCCCACAACAAAGTTCCACTTCCACCAGTACTTTTGAAAATGAAAAAGTACCTGAGAGTCTGTTTGACTTCCACGACAATCACCCAGACCCAGCCGTTTGTAGGTTTGTGGGCAGGAGGGGCGGTCCTTTTTCCAATGTCTGGGATCTCCGCAGTAAAAACACAGCTTTCCTTCATGTCGTCGTCTCCTCTACTACTCTTTGAGGTTGGTGGCCCTTACCTCCATGGGTTCAGACGGTGGCAAAACAACAGGATTAGCAGGGAGTAACGGAACCTCTCACTGTGTAACACCTTTCCCTTGGCCTCAGATCCATACGTATAGCCTGAGTCATAGCCTGCTCCAATGAGCTGATCTGACAGTCCTCTTCTAAACTGACATCTCAGCGCAGAGTCATCCCATCACACCTCAGTGGACCATCGACGGAACTCGGAGCAATACCAAACAGCCGAGAGCTTCCCCTGAAAGACTCATGATTGTGTTCTCTGCCACTCTGACCTGAACAGGCTCATCAAAACTAAGGCCTCAAAGAATCTGTCCACAGACATAGGGGCAGAAGCAGGTAAAGAGAGAGCCCACGACTGAGGTCCCTCCCACAGTAAGGAAATGATTATCCCCACCTGCTGACTCATCTCCAGAAGATTGGGGTCTAAGAGAAAATAGCTTGCAACTCTCCTTGAACATACGGAACCTCTCCTTTTCCCCGGAGAAGGTATCTGGGAGCCTGACTGTAGGTTTAGTAGAGTGCAATGAGACATCAACAGTGTTAGAGTGCTTATAGTCAGTCTGCAAAGATTTTACTGTGTCAGAAAGTTCACTTTGCAGGTGGTTATGAGACGAGGCCAAGACCCTCTGTTCCACAGACAGATCCTGCATAATTTGTGCCATGCTATCCATTTGATCCGCCAAGGTATAGAGCGGATCCATAGAAGGCAGAGAAAAAAATTTTCAAAATTCCCTTTAAATGTATGGTCAGTGATGATGTAATGCTGCTGCTGTGCAGTATAGCGCAACCTACACCAGGGGATGCTGGTGAGGGAAGAGAGGTTACACACACACAGCGTAACACCACTGAGCAGCAGCACAAGTGCCACCAAGTGATGAAAGAGTGGTCAGATGAGCCTAGTCAGAAACCGTCAGGACAAGAAGTACCAGAGGTCACAGCAATACACGTGGTCAAATACAAGCCAGAAGTCTGAGCCAAACGGGAGCAGATATAACCGAGATGAGAGACCGTAAAACAGGTCAGAAGACAAGCTGGATCACATACCAAGAGGTTCAAGAACAGGGATGGAACACTAAGGCCAGTTTCACACGTCAGTGGCTACGGTACGTGAGGTGACAGTTTCCTCACGTACCGGAGCCACTGACACACGTAGACACATAAAAATCAATGCATCTTTTCAGATGTCATTGATTTTTTGCGGACCGTGTCTCCGTGTGCCAAACACGGAGACATGTCCGTGTTCATGGGAGCGCACGTATTACACGGACCCATTAAAGTCAATGGGTCCGTGTAAAACACGTACCGCACACGGACATTGTCCGTGTGCCGTGAAGGAGACCGCGCTACATTTAAGCGCTGTCCCCCCCCCACTAGTGCTGAAGCCGCGATTCATATCTTCTCTCCAGCAGCGTTTGCTGTAGAGAAGATATGAATATTAGTGTTTAAAATGCAGAACCCGGTCCCGCCCCCTGTACGCCCTTCCCCGCTGTAATTAAAATACTCACCTAGCTTCCGGATCCCTGGCCGCAGCTTCTCCTGTATGCGGTTACGTGGGGCCGCCGATTACAATCATGAATATGCGGCTCCACCTCCCAAAGGGGCGGAGCCGCATATTCAGTACTGTAAATGAGCGGCCCCACGTGACCGCATACAGGAGACGATGCGGCCAGAAGAGGACGATGCGGCGAGAGATCCGGAAGCTAGGTGAGTATTTTAATCACAGCGGGGTGGCGCACAGGGGGTGGGAGGGGGGCTACCTGGATCTGCATTTTAAACACTAATATTCATATCTTCCCTGCAGCAAACGCTGCTGCAGGGAACATATGAATGGGGCTTCAGCACGATGCCGGGGACAGCGCTGAACTTTAGCGCTGTCTCCGGCACGCTCCGTGTGGTACCCAGTGGGCACACGGGCGGCACACGTGTGCCACACTGATGTGCCACGTGTGCACACAGACCCGGATAACTCCAGTACCGTTTTTGTACAGTACTGGAAATATCTGGACGTGTGAAACCGGCCTAAGACAAAGCTGGATGGCAGGCAAGGGAAGTCATGGGAACAGAGTGCAGGGGCAGAGAACAACACACGGTATCAAGGGGTCAGCTGCTCTAGCCTGGGAGCATGGACTGACAGATCTGCAGGCACAGCAGACTGAAATAGCCACACCGAAGCCAAAACGAGGACCAGAAGGTTAACCCCAGCATGACCAGACCGGGGAGAGAATAACATGAAACAGCCCTGCCTGGATCATGACACATACACACCCCATTCACCTATTTTACACGTTGCTTTTATTTCATTTTAGGATACTGTAGCATTAAGTTCACTAGTGAACTAGCCCTTTAACCTTTCAAGTAAGCTTATTGTGATTTGATGCATAGGTGCCTTACTTGAAACTTTTGGTGCATCATTTGAGATGACAATGTTGGCAACATCTGTATAAGACGGTTGGGAAGCCAAGGAACAGGTTGCCCTCTCGGCACAATTCTACATGAAAATTGAACACCAATCGACTTCCTACATCACCCATTCTCATTTCATGCAGTTTCTCTGCCCACATAAAAGGACTCTTGAGGCAGAAATGAGGAGTTGCCCATAGGTAATGCCATCCAGCAGCATCGAGCTCAGATAATATAGCCACCACAAAGGTCATATCACTAGTCTTCACTGCCCGTCCATCCAACAACTATCCATCAGTCAATAGCTATCTTTCATGTATACACAGGATGACTCTGCTCAGCCAACCTCTCCTGTGTCCTCTATGAGACAAACTGCTAGACTTTTGGCAGTGGATCATTGCCAGGGAAGGCAACAAAACGCAACGGGTTGGATCATTCTTGACCACTGGCACCGTCTGTCTAGGGACAGTCAGAAAGCCCCATTAGACCACTGATACTATGGTTTGGCAAATTGTAGCCTAATTTATATGGTGACTTACGATCCAAGAAAACCAGTTGAATCTGTGAGTGCAGTTTTGCTCAATGCATTGTTACTCATTTTTTTCCCTAACTATATTTGAGAAATAAATATTTTCAAGTGGAAGTTAATTATAATGAAAGATGGCGTATGTGTGTGTATATACGAGTATATATATATATATATATATATATATATATAAATACCAAAAGTTTGGACACACCTTCTTATTTAATGATTTTATGTATTTTCATGACTATGAAAATTGTACATTCACACTGAAGGCATCAAAACTATGAATTAACACATGTGGAATTATATACTTAACAAAAAAGTGTGAAACTGAACATATGTCTTATATTCTAGGTTCTTCAAAGTAGCCACCTTTTGCTTTGATGACTGCTTTGCACACTCTTGGCATTCTCTTGATGAGCTTCAAGAGGTAGTCACTGGAAATTGTCTTCCAACAATCTTGAAGGAGTTCCCAGAGATGCTTAGCACTTGTTGGCCCTTTTGCCTTCACTCTGTGGTCCAGCTCACCCCAAACCATCTCGATTGGGTTCAGGTCTGGCATAGCACCCCATCACTCTCCTTCTTGGTCAAATAGCCCTCACACAGCCTGGAGGTGTATTTGGGGTCATTGTCCTGTTAAAAAATAAATGATGGTCCAACTAAACGCAAACCGGATGGAACAGCATGCCGCTGCCAGATGCTGTGGTAGCCATGCTGGCTCAGTATGTCTTCAATTTTGAATAAATCCCCAACAGTGTCACCAGCAAAGCACCCCCACACCATCACACCTCCTCCATGCTTCACGGTGGGAACCAGGCATGTAGAGTCCATCCGTTCACCTTTTCTGCGTCGCACAAAGACACGGTGGTTGGAACCAATGATCTCAAATTTGGACTCATCAAACCAATGCACAGATTTCCACTGGTTTACTGTCCATTCCTTGTGTTCTTTAGCCTAAACGAGTCTCTTCTGTTTGTTGCCTGTCCTTAGCAGTGGTTTCCTAGCAGCTATTTTACCATGAAGGCCTGCTGCACAAAGTCTCCTCTTAACAGTTGTTGTAGAGATGTGTCTGCTGCTAGAACTCTGTGTGACATTGACCTGGTCTCCAATCTGAGCTGCTGTTAACCTGCGATTTCTGAGGCTGGTGACTCGGATAAACTTATCCTCAGAAGCAGAGGTGACTCTTGGTCTTCCTTTCCTGGGGCGGTCCTCATGCGAGCCAGTTTCTTTGTAGTGCTTGATGGTTTTTGCAACTGCACTTGGGGACACTTTCAAAGTTTTCCCAATTTTTCAGACTGAGTGACCTTCATTTCTTAAAGTAATGATGGCCACTCGTTTTTCTTTACTTAGCTGCTTTTTTCTGGCGTTAATACAAATTCTAACAATATATTCAGTAGGACTATCAGCTGTGTATCCACCAGACTTCTGCTCAGCACAACTGACCGTCCCAACCCCATTTATAAGGCAAGAAATCCCACTTATTAAACCTGACAGGGCACACCTGTGAAGTGAAAACCATTTAAGGTGACTACCTCTTGAAGCTCATCAAGAGAATGCAAAGAGTGTGCAAAGCAGTCATCAAAGCAAAAGGTGGCTACTTTGAAGAACCTAGAATATAAGACATATTTTCAGTTGTTTCACACTTTTTTGTTAAGTATATAATTCCACATGTGTTAATTCATAGTCTTCAGTGTGAATTTACAATTCTCATAGTCATGAAAATACAGAAAAATCTTTTAAATGAGGTGTGTCCAAACTTTTGGTCTGTAATATATATATATATATATATATAATATATATATATATATATATATATATATATATATATATATATATATATATATATATATATATATATATATATCATATTTTTCGCTTTGTAAGACGCACTTTTTTCCCCCAAACTTGAGGGGAAAATGGTTGTGCATCTTAGAAAGCGAACAAGCCTTATCGGGGGGTTGCCGGGCCGGGTGCCCAGCGGTTGCTGGCCATTGCTGCGTGTGTCTCCTGTGCCCAGCGGTGCTGCGTGGGTGTCCGGCGCTGCGGACATTTTGCGACAGGTCAGAGCCCCGGCACTTCCAGGGTTCCACGTGCACTGGTCTCCGGGAATATGGCCACGGCTGGGGTTGGCGCATGCTCTGAAGGTGATCTCGGGATCAAGATCTCGAGAGATCAGATTTCTACTCATCCCTGCCTGCGACCCTGGGACCCCGTTTCACTGCAGCCACCACCCCCGGTAATCAATAAGGTGCAAGGATTATAAGAAGCACTACCAATTTATTAAAAAATATTTTTTTCTTATTTCTCTCCTCAAAATTTGGGGTGCTTCTTATAATCCGGAGTGTCTTATAATCCGAAAAATATGGTGTGTGTGTGTATATATATACAGTTAGGGCCAGAAATATTTGGACAGTGCCACAAGTTTTGTTATTTTAGCTGTTTACAAAAACATGTTCAGAAATACAATTATATATATATAATATGGGCTGAAAGTGCACACTCCCAGCTGCAATATGATAGTTTCCACATCCAAATCGGAGAAAGGGTTTAGGAATCATAGCTCTGTAATGCACAGCGTCCTCTTTTTCAAGGGACCAAAAGTAATTGGACAATGGACTCTAAGGGCTGCAATTAACTCTGAAGGCGTCTCCCTCGTTAACCTGTAATCAATGAAGTAGTTAAAAGGTCAGGGGTGGATTCCAGGTGTGTGGTTTTGCATTTGGAAGCTGTTGCTGTGAGCAGACAACATGCGGTCAAAGGAACTCTCAATTGAGGTGAAGCAGAACATCCTGAGGCTGAAAAAAAAGAAAAAATCCATCAGAGAGATAGCAGACATGCTTGGAGTAGCAAAATCAACAGTTGGGTACATTCTGAGAAAAAGGAATTGACTGGTGAGCTTGGGAACTCAAAAAGGCCTGGGCGTCCACGGATGACAACAGTGGTGGATGATCGCCGCATACTTAATTTGGTGAAGAAGAACCCGTTCACAACATCAACTGAAGTCCAGAACACTCTCAGTGAAGTAGGTGTATCTGTCTCTAAGTCAACAGTAAAGAGAAGACTCCATGACAGTAAATACAAAGGGTTCACATCTAGATGCAAACCATTCATCAATACCAAAAATAGACAGGCCAGAGTTAAATTTGCAGAAAAACACCTCAAGAAGCCAGCTCAGTTCTGGAAAAGTATTCTATGGACAGATGAGACAAAGATCAACCTGTACCAGAATGATGGGAAGAAAAAAGTTTGGAGAAGAAAGAGAACGGCACATGATCCAAGGCACACCACATCCTCTGTAAAACATGGTGGAGGCAACGTGATGGCATGGGCATGCATGGCTTTCAATGGCACTGGGTCACTTGTGTTTATTGATGACATAAGAGCAGACAAGAGTAGCCGGATGAATTCTGAAGTGTACCGGGATATACTTTCAGCCCAGATTCAGCCAAATGCTGCAAAGTTGATTGGACGGCGCTTCATAGTACAGATGGACAATGACCCCAAGCATACAGCCAAAGCTACCCAGGAGTTCATGAGTGCCAAAAAGTGGAACATTCTGCAATGGCCAAGTCAATCTCCAGATCTAAACCCAATTGAGCATGCATTTCACTTGCTCAAATCCAGACTTAAGACGGAAAGACCCACAAACAAGCAAGACCTGAAGGCTGCGGCTGTAAAGGCCTGGCAAAGCATTAAGAAGGAGGAAACCCAGCGTTTGGTGATGTCCATGGGTTCCAGACTTAAGGCAGTGATTGCCTCCAAAGGATTTGCAACAAAATATTGAAAATAAAAATATTTTGTTTGGGTTATGTTTATTTGTCCAATTACTTTTGACCTCCTAAAATGTGGAGTGTTTGTAAAGAAATGTGTACAATTCCTACATTTTCTATCAGATATTTTTGCTCAACCCTTCAAATTAAACGTTACAATCTGCACTTGAATTCTGTTGTAGAGGTTTCATTTCAAATCCAATGTGGTGGCATGCAGAGCCAAACTCGCGAAAATTGTGTCACTGTCCAAATATTTCTGGTCCTAACTGTATATAATTTTTTTTTTCAAATGCACTGATGTTTATATATTTTTTTTTTTGTCTAGACCAACAAAATGTACTACTGTAAATTTAAAGAGTGGGCAAAGAACTATCCATCTGTGACAGTAATTAGTGATGGGACTTCTACAAATGAGGTATGTTGGTATCGCAAACAGCAACAAAAAGTGAAAACTAAAATAATTTCTAAAGAATATGTAAAGAACAGTGCGGCCCATTAGAAAATGTAATGTTTATGCTCTTTCTACTCTTTTTTTTTTTTTTTTTACATATACAGTGGCATGTAAAAGTTTGGGCACTCCTGGTCAAAATTCCTGTTATTGTGAACATTTCAGGAAGTTGAAGGTGAAATAGTCTCTAAAAGGTCTAAAGTTATATTTTACAGAAACATTTTTGTTTCACCTTTTACATTTCAAAAATTACAAAATGGAAAATAGGCCTATACAAAAGTTTTGGTACCCTGCATGGCTAGTACCTTCTGGCACCCTCTTTTTGGAGTATCACAGCTTGTTAATGCTTTTTGTAGCCAGCCGAGAGTTTTTCAATTTTTTTTTTTGAGGGATGTTCATCCATTCTTCCTTGGAAAATTCTTCCAGTTCTGAGATTCCTGGGTTGTCTTGCTTGTACTGTTATTTTGTGGCCTAGTTTAGATTTTTCAATGATGTTCAGATCAGGGGACTGTGAGAGCCATTGTAAACCTTTAGCTTGCGCCTTTTGAGGTAATCTATTGTGGATTTTGACTTGTGTTTAGGATCATTATCCATTTGTTGAAGCCATCCTCTTTCAACTTCAGCTTTTTTAGAGTTATGTTTGATGTTCTTTTCCTGAAATTCTGTTCCTTTTTTTTCCACACATACCTTTGACCATTGTGGCAAAATAGTTCAATTTTAACTTCAGTAGTCCACAGGGCTTGTTTCAGAAATGCATTAGGCTTGTTTAGATCTTCTTTTGCATATTTCTGACGCTGAATTTTATGATGAGGAAGCAGAAGAGTTTTTCTCTGAGGAGAGGTTTTCTTCTGATGACTCTCCCATCAAGACCATATTTGTGCAGGTGTCTCTGAACAGTAGAACAATGTATCACAACTCCTGAGTCAGCTAAATTTATCTGAAGGTCTGAAGGTCTTTTGCAGTCAAGCGGGGGTTCTGATTTGGCTCTCTAGTAATGATGAGCAAATGTACTCTGATAAGGCGTTATTCAAGCTTGCCAGTATTCTTAACCAAGTGTCTTCTGCATGCTTGAAAAATATGTTAGAGTCCCTACGGCTGCATGTGTTGCAGCTGTTTCACCATCGCAACACATATCAGGATTGCCTGTTTGTTAAACTATTAACATTTCTTTTTTTACAAGCATTCTTACTTTGCAGCTTTCCCTCCACACCTGCCTAAAAGTTTTGACCCAATACTGTAGCTGTGCTTTCGAAAATGTGTGCAACAGAGCTGTCATAAAAAGTGGCGGGGCCTTGTTTATTACAGTGCAGAGAACTCATTCCAGGAAACAGTAGTGTGCTTGTGTGCTGGTATCTAAGAGGAGAGATATACTGCAAGATGGGGCTATGTACACAGGGTACAAAAAAGAGGATATTATGCAGGATATGGTTCTGTATGCAGGTGACAAATGCATTAATAGAGCATAATTTGCAGTTTTACCTCACTGTTCTCTTCGGCGTAAAAATTAGCTCTGCCCTACCATTTCTTATGTTTTATATTTGCATTTCCATTGTGTTGTCTATATTTATTATTATTTATTTATAAAGCACAATTAAGTCCATGGTGCTGTACATGAGAAGAGGTTACATCAAAATACAAATATCACTTACAGTAAACAAACTAACAATGGCAGACTGGTACAGAGGGAAGAGGACCCTGCCCTTGCTGGCTTACATTGTACAGGATTATGGGGGAGGAGACAATAGGTCGGGGGTTGCAGTAGCTCCGATGGGGTTGAGGTGGTCGTGTGGTCATTACAGGTTGTAAGCTTTTTTAAAGCGGTGGGTTTTCAGGTTCTGTTTGAAGGATCCAAATGTGGTGGTTAACTGGACGTGTTAGGGCACAGAATTCAAGAGGATGGGGGATATTCGGCAGAAGTCTTGGAGGCAATCGGGTGAGGAGCGAATAATTGTGGAGGAGAGAAGGAGGTCTTGAGAGGACCGGAGATTACTTGAGGGAAGATATTGAGAGATTAGTTCAGAAATATACGGAAGAGAAAGGTTATGGATGGCTTTGTAGGTCAGTGTTAGTAGTTTAAACTGGATATGCTGGGAAATTGGGAGCCAGTGAATTGATTTGCAAAGAGGGGAAGCAGGAGTGTAGCGAGGAGAGAGATTAATTAGTCGGACAGCAGAGTTAAGGATGGACTGGAGGGGTGCGAGAGTGTTAGAAGGTAGGCCACAGAGGAGGATGTTGCAGTCTTCAAGGCGGGAGTTAATTAGGGCATGCACAAGCATTTTGGTAGAGTGAGGGTTGAGGATGTCACCGCCGCTGCACCTGTCCGCCGGTCACTTACCGGGTCCGCCACTGTCTGCCCTCTCGCTGTGGCTGTCGGTCCCTCTGGCATCTCTCCTGGATTCGTCGCGTTGTCTCATCTCGGTACCGACACGTCTCTCCTCGGCTTCTGCTCGCACTCTCTTCTCGGCATCTGCGCATGCTCCGGGTCCTTTAAAAGGCACCCGCGCATTTTCTCTGTAATTTATTCTTTTGTGTGCCTCTGCTCAGTAAACCCCGGCAGCCAATCCTGGTGAATCATGAGGTATTTCTGGACACCTCCTCTAAGGGGAGGTGCCTGGTTATTTACTTGCTACCCGCTCCGTAACCTGCTGCCTCATGCGCCCACGCTCTCTGTTATCCATGTACACTTAAGCTTCTCTACCTGCTACCGCACGCTTGTGTCCTAGTATATCTTCTTGTTCCCTATTTACCAGTACCCCAGTATACACCCTGACTGCATTATCTGCTTCCTGTGTTACGTCTTCTCTTTTCAAAACTGCCTCCGCTTTGGTCTTCTAGTATTCCCATTCAGAAGCCTGCTCCTGGTTTTCTTTCCGGCCCTGTCTGGTTTCCTAGTATCCGTGCTCCCGATTCTTACACCTCTGTACTCCCTTTCCTTCCGTTGTATCACTCAGTTCCGGTCCCTGTTCACTGCTTGAGCCGCCCCTTTTGGTATCGCTACCATGGTTCCAGTGACCTCTGGGCTTGCTCCTGACGATCCTTGTAGATGGGTCAGTCTCTACTAGGCCAGCTCCCCCAGGGGTAGGTCTTCTCCATGGTCCAGAGGGTCTATTCTTAGCGCTCGCCTCCCTGCGGGGTTATGGAGGAAAGGATGGATTCTGGAAATATTTTTGAGCTGGAGGCGACAGGAGGTGGCGAGAGCTTGGGTGTGTGGTTTGAAGGACAGGGCAGAGTCGAGGGTTGCTCCGGGGCAGCGGATTTCCAGGACAGGGGAAAGTGTGATTTCATTTATTTTGATAGATCAGGTAGGGAAGATCTGTGAGATGGAGGAAAGATAATTAGTTCAGATTTGTCCTCATTCAGCTTGAGGAAATGAGAGGAGAAGAATGATATGGCTGATAGACACTCTGGGATTCTGGAGAGCAGAGAGGTGACATCTGGGCCAGAGAGGTAGACCTGAGTGTCATCAGCATATAGATGGTACTGGGAGCCATAGAATTTTATGAGTTGTCCCAGGCCAAGGGTATAGATTGAGAAGAGAAGGGGTCCTTGGGTAGAGCCTTGAGGGACATCAACAGAGTGGGGGCGAGATGAAGAGGTAGTATGGGAGTAGGAAACGCTATATGTGTGGTTGGTAAGGTATGAGGAGATCCAAGATAGGGCAAGGTCTTTGACACCAAAGGAAGAGAGGATCTGTAGTAGGAGGCAGTGGTCAACTGTGTCAAAGGCAGAGGACAATTCTAGAAGGAGGAGTATAGAGAATTGTCTGTTAGCTTTGGCTGTAAGTAAGTCGTTAGTAATTTTGGTCAGGGCAGTCTCAGTGGAATGGTGGAGACGGAAGTCAGATTGTAGGTTGTCGAAGTGAGAGTTAGATGCAAAGTGAGAGGAAAGTTTTGCATGGGTGTGCTGCTCAAGGAGTTTGGAAGCAAATGGGAGCAAAGATATGGGGCGATAGCTGGGCATAGCACTCGGGTCAAGGGATGGCTTTTTGAATATAGGTGTGATTGTGGCATGTTTGAAAGCAGAAGGGAAGGTACCAGAAGTTAGTGATAGGTTGAAGAGATGAGTTAGGGATGGGATTAGTCTGGTGGTGAGGTTGGGGTGGAGGTGGGATGGGATGGGGTCAAGCGCACAAGTGGTGAGGTGTGATTTGGAGAGATGAGCAAGCTCTCCTTCAGTGATTTTGGAGAGGGAAGTTATGGGGTTAGGGCATTGGTGTGGTATACAAAGGGGTTATGGTGGTTTGACAACAAAGACTTGCCTTGTTTGGTCTATCTTATTTGTGAACTGCATGGCAAAGTTCTCGCAGAGATTAGTTAACACGGATGGGGCATGTTATGATCCGGTGACTTTGGAGCTGCATGAGAACTTTCACTGGAGATGGTGGCCACTGTACTGACTGCAATCCTGAACTTAACACCGCAACTAGAAGTAGCCGTGGAGTGTACCTAACACACCTAGACTCTCGTCACAGCCGGAGGACTAAATACACCTAAAGATGGAAATAGGAAAACTATCTTGCCTCAGAGAAAATCCCCAAAGGATAGACAGTCCCCCACAAATATTGGCGGTGAGTCGGAGAGGAAAAAACATACACAGGCAGAAAACAGAATTTAGCACAGGAGGCCACACAAGCTAAATAGGATAGGATAGGACAGAGTTCTGTGCGGTCAGTAAAAAAACCTTCAAAAACATCCACTGCAATAATAACAAAAACTTCCTAAATCTAACTAATAGATGTAGGAGCGTAATCTGCAACTCCAGTGAATCCTACAATCAGAGCAGGAATAAAACTGAAACCAGTACACAGCAGTGTGCCACAGAAACAAAGAACCAAACACTTATCTTTGCTGAATTTGGCAGCAGGCAGGAGAAGCCAGAAAGTGAACCATCACTTCACAAGAAACATTGACAACTGGCAAGGGCTAAAGGATCAGCACATCTAAATAACCCAGTCGGAATTGTAATCACCAGATACACCTGGCCAGGACTGTGACTCAGAGACAACTGCATTCCCACCTACAACCACCGGAGGGAACCCAAGAGCAGAATTCACAACAGGGGCAGTGGTGGGCAGAGGAGGGAGTTAAAAGTGTTGAACAACTGTTTGGGGTTGTGGGATAAGGAAAATACATGGGATGTAAAGTAGGCCTGTTTAGCACAGGTGAGAGCTGATTTGAATGCGAGTGTTGCTTGTTTGAGTGCAGTGAAGTCATTTTTTGAATGCGTTTTCTTCCAATGCCTTTCTGCAATTCTGGATACTTGCCAAAGCTTTTTAGTGATGTTATTGTGCCAGGGTTGTCTATTGATTTGTCGCACTCTGCCATGCATGAGAGCGGCGACCGAGCCAATGGCTGATGCAAGAGTGGCATTGTAGAAACTAGTGGCAGTGTCTGTGTCATGGAGTGAGGATATGGGTGCCAGTTGTAGGCTAGAGTCAGAGAGCTTGTGGGTGTCTAGGTGTGCGAGTTTTCTGCGGGGGTGCGAATGTTGCTCGACATTGGTGACAGGTGAGGAGGACAGAGATGAGAAGGTGAGTAGATGGTGGTTAGATAGAGGGAGAGGGGAGATTGTGAAGTTAGATAGGGAGCAGAGACTGGTGAAGTCCAGGTCTAATGTATATCCATCTGTGTGGGTGGCTGAGGAGGACCACTGAATAAGATGAAGTAAGGCTGGTTTCACACTTGCGTTTTGATCTGCAGCGTTTTAAACGCATCTGCAAGTGCAGGAAAAAACGCATGTAAGCGTGTACAAAAGCAGCGATTGTACGCGTTTACATGCGTTTTTTCCTGCGTTTGCGTTTTTGTGCGCAAGAAGAGAAATTTCACAAGAGCAAAAACAAGATAACCAGACACCGCCAATGGGACTAGAGAGGGTGTATATGATGGGCTCTCTATATATAGACCCTAAGGCTACTGAAATTTTAACAGCTTGCTACTGTATCCTGTGTCATGATGGATCTTCGCATGGAGAGCTTTTATTTCAACCTGGATTTCAGCTTCAAGATGTTTCTTGCCTGTGCTTTTGCTTGGGAGCAAGACCGAAACCGCGAAAGATGGAGAAGGAGACAACATAGGCGTTTTTGGAGGCACCCCATTATTGAAGTGCGTGAGAGCCGTGGAGCCTATCACACGCTCTATGCCGAGCTGAATGCCAACCCGGAGAAATTCCAGGAGTACACGAGAATGTCGCAAGAATCGTTCCGGGATTTGCTGTCTCGTGTCCAAGGAGCCATACGGCGACAGGACACCCAGCTCCGTAGAGCGATTCCACCCGAGGAACGTCTGCTGGTGACATTAAGGTACGTTCAAAATCTAAACCAATGACAGTCCAAATTTTGGTTATTCTGACATGTATTTTTTGTGTATTTTCCTCTTTTTTTTTTTTTAAACCACCCCATAAAAAGAGTAGATTGTAATGTTGTTTTTTGTTTGTGTTTTTCTTCTAGATTTCTTGCCACAGGGGAGAGTTTATCTTCCCTCCACTTCCAATACCGGCTTGGAATATCCACCCTGTCCGGAATAGTTGTGGACACCTGTCGGGCTTTATGGAATGTACTCCGTGATGAGTTTATACCACTACCCACCGCGGACATGTGGCGTGAAATTGCAGAAAAATTCTGGAATGTGTGTGATTTCCCCAACTGTTTAGGAGTGGTGGATGGAAAGCACATCCACATTATCAAACCTGCCAGAACCGGATCGGAGTTTTTCAACTACAAAAAATATTTTTCTGTAGTGCTCATGGCAATAGCTGATGCGGACTGCCGCTTCATCGCCGTGGACATTGGAGCTTTTGGCCGTGGCAACGATTCCCAGACTTTCAAGAGCTCGGATATGGGCCGGCGTGTGCATGGCAACAATTTTAATTTTCCCCCTCCACAGCCTCTCCCCAACACTCAAGGCCCACCGCTGCCATTTGTTATGGTTGGGGATGAGGCCGTCCAGTGTGAAAATCTACTGAAGCCCTATTCCAGTCGTGACTTGGGCCACACTAGAAGGATCTTCAATTACAGACTGACCAGGGCCCGAAGAACAGTAGAGTGTACCTTTGGCATTCTGGTCGCTAAATGGCGCATTCTTGCATCAGCCATAAATCTAAAAGTGGAAACAGTTGACGAGGTGGTCACAGCCTGTGTGGTTCTCCACAATTACATAATTACTAAGGAGCGACCCCACATTGAACTGGATGAACCAGTTGCACACCCACTGCCTGATTTTCAGCATCACCCGCTGCGGTCAACTGCAGCCGTTGGTCTCATGCGGGACCAATTTGCTGGCTATTTTGATTCAGATATTGGATGGGTGTCATGGCAGGACAATGTTGTGTAAATGTCCTGTTGTATCTTTATCTGTACCAGTAAGTTTCTACAATGAAAATAATATTTCACATTAATAAACTGTAGTGTTGGTTATGTTGACCGTGTCTCCTATCTTTTTCCTCTCCAAACCAAGGTTGCCCAAAAACGGGCAGTTAGATCTGTATTTAATATCATTTTTTGTAATCCAAAACCAGGAGTGGGTGATACAGGCAGAGGTGCTAGTTATTATGTTAATATCATAATTGACCTCTAATTGTTCCACTCCTTGTTTTGGTTTACAAATACTGATATAAAACACTGGCCACATACTGCTAGTAATGGCAGCCATGTTGCTTTATTGGTAAGCTTGTTTATGTCATTGCGTCATGATTCTCTTCTCATGTATCCATTGGACACAAAATGGAGAGACAATCACGGTCACGCTATCTATACTCATCAAGTCAGGTGTCAGAAATAATGAATTCATGATAAACATATACAGGCTCATGAATTCACTATTTCTGACACCTGGGCAGGTGAGCATAGATAACAACCATTGTCCCCTCAATTGGTGTGTAATAGATTATGTATAAAGAAGAGAAAATGGTGGTTATACAAGGCAGTTATCTACTCAACAGGTCAGGTGTCATAACTTATGAGTTTTTGGACACCTGACCTGTTCAGTAGAGGACTGCACTGTATTTCCACCATTTTCTCTTCATACTGCCACACTAGGCATATACAAAAAGAGATTATGGAGATACATGTTATATTTTTGGGGCCACCTCATATCTGTATACTAAAGACACACATATAGCTGCAGTCTTGTATTTTTAACTGCTGGAGATATGTTGTGGCCCAAAAAATAAGTGTGTGGCAAAGTTTCTTGGCGCACGGTGTGTGTTGCCGGCGGCGATAAACACAATAAATCAAACATAATTGTGGCAAATCAAACTTGTTTTATTTTGTTAACAAAGTCTAAAACTTATTTTTTCGTACCGCGCCGGCTTGGGGCAGAGTGATGTAAACAGGGGGTGTGAAGAACTGAGGCCTGGCTAACCGTGGACGACGCAGAGGTGGCAGGAGAAGGGGCAATGAAACTAGAAGGGTCTGGAAGTTCGAGGATGGGGCTTGACACATGAGAGGCTTGAGACGCACTGGAAGGGTGAGACAAAACTGACAATACAGACACATCGGTAGGTGAAGGGGGAGGAATACTAAGAGTTTTTTGTTTTTTCTGAGTTTTTTTGTGGTTTTGCCTGGTAGGGGGACGTCTTGGTGGGCTCATATGCTGTAGCGTGGTGGCGGGAGACCCGTCAGGGTCCGGCTGCACTGTCTCACAGTCCATTGCGCTTGTCGAGTGCTCGGCCACGCCAGGGTCCTGCTGCATCGTGGTGGGGGCGGTCCTGAAAGCCACGCCAGGGTCCTGCTGCATCGTGGTGGGGGGCGGTCCTGAAAGCCATGGCAGGGTCCTGCTGCATCGTGGTGGGGCCGGTCCTGAAAGCCACGCCAGGGTCCTGCTGCATCATGGTGGGGGCGGTCCTGAAAGCCATGGCAGGGTCCTGCTGCATCGTGGTGGGGCCGGTCCGAAAAGCCGCGCCAGGGTCCTGCTGCATCGTGGTGTCAGTGGAGGAGGTCCAAGCCGGAGCAGCGGTTGTCACGGTGGTGGCGGTGGGATGTCCAACTGCACTCGTCATGGTGTTGGCGCTGTAGTGGAGTCCGCCTGTGGAAGGAATTGAGGTGGCCGTGCAGTGGTATGCAGCAGAGGTCGGCATGGAGGTTAATCGTGACAGTGACGGCACAGTTGGATATGCCGCCACTGTCTGCTGTAAATACCGACTCTGCTGCATAGCCTGCACAAAAGCAGCATTGCAGGCCTGTATCACACTGAGCTGGAGATCAGGGCTAAGGTGTTCCGACATGCCCTGGTCAATTTGGTTAAAAAAATGATGAGCTGGCCTCTGGAGGTTGGCTTTCACTTGATCAAGGCTTTTGGTGACCTCCCGGATACGGCAATTTAAGAGGTTATGAGTCACATCCATTCTGTCACCTAAAGCCTTGATTGCTTCGTGTAAAACCGAGCTCAAGTGCAAAAACTCGGGCATGAGTGAACTGTCCGAAGCCCTCTGTTGCTGCCGAGATGAGCCCAAAAAAAAGGGTGCGGTGGAAGAGGACTGCGAAAGGGGAAGACCTGATGGGCCAGCTCCCTGGTCTACAGGCCCACCTGCTGCTGCGTTGCTGGATGGCTGGGACGGGTCCGTGGCTGTCGGATGAAGGACCGCTCCAGAAGCTGGGCCGACAGTCATGCTGTGTGTGCTGTGAAAAAAGGAAACAGAAAATTAATACCAAAAAATAACCAGACGCTAAATCCTGTGGAATTTTAAAATACAGATTATGTCAATACAATACAACCGAAAGCATGTGAGAAAAACTTACGTTCTCTGGACAAGGAACGGTCTTAAAAATGACAGCACGCGATGATATTTGTACAGTCTGATCCTTGCTCCTGAACCACTGGCAGCACGACTCTCTTGGCGCAAGTCCTTGTTGAAGCGGTCCTTCATGGAACGCCAACGTGTTTTTACTTTGTCCACTGTTTAAAAAAAAACACATTATGGTCAGGAAATGGACTTTTTGCCGTGCAAAGACAACTGTGTGTGATGAGAGAAACTGCGGAGAGTTTCTTTCATCACACACAGTCGAGAGCACGGCCAAGGTCTCTGCTGCTTCACACTGCAGTGCAATACTTACCAAATGCACTACGGACCTGTGGCGGGGCATTTTCCCAGCCATCCCACAACGCTTGGGCCACCTCATTCCATAAACGGCGGAGCGTGCTGTTCATCGAATGTAGTGGATCACGGCTGTCCCACAACGGAACTCGCTCCTGGACCAGGGTTATTAGGAGGTCGTTGTCGATAAGGTCATCATCCCGTCTTGAAACCTAAAAATTAAAGAAAATCATTAAAGTTTGCTCAATCACATAAGGAAAAGAATGAGAACAGATGATGAGAAATGGCATGAATACGAAAGTCAACATACAAAAGGATTCCAGAAGAAAAATGTAAAGAAATACGAGTGTAAAGAAGGGAAGATTCAAGAATATTACAATGAGGACAGTCAGCCTTGTATACATACCCGCTGTCGTCTTCCCACCGGACCTTGACTCTGCTGCTCCTGCCCGGTCTGTGCCTCAGTAGAAGTGCTTTAAAAAAAACGGAAAAATCAAATTGTCACATGTGTCGATGTGACAGTGAATACTTACCAAGCTGAAGAGGCAAATACTCACCTCACTCACATGCTCCACTTCCGACTGACGTGGCTCAAACTCCTCACCAGATGAAGACTCCGAAGAAGACATTCTGATGCATGTAGAAAGAAAGAAATGGAAGAAATTAGGGCATGTAGAGCCCAAAAATATTAAATAAAGGCATTGGTTAGGATATACTCACATTGATCTGGGTTTTGTCCTCCAAAATGCGGCCTGCCAGTGTCTTCTCTTCTTGAGAGTCTGATGAGAAGTGTCCTGAAACTTTCCCCAACCTCCCTTTTATCACCTTGATGGTAGGGATTGGCTTATCAGTGTCTAGACATGGTTATCTTAATTGAAACGCATGCGTTCAAAAACGCATGCAAGCGCATGTACGTAAAAACGCATGCGTTTCCATAGACACCAATGTATTTTTTGACGCAAATCAAACGCAAACGAACACATGCATTTCCATGCGTCAAAAAAACACCTCTGAAAATTACTACATGTTGCATTTCTGCGACAGAACGCATGCAGCAAAAAAAGCATGCGTTTTTTTGTACGCGTTTGGCCATGTTTAACGACGCATGCGTTTTTAATGTTAAACATAGTAAAAAACGCATGCGTTTATATGTGGTACAAACGCTGCAGATCAAAATGCAGGTGTGAAACCATCCTAAGGGACAGGAGTTTGGAGGCTGCTGACTGGTGGGTGTCAATGGAGATGTTGAAGTCACCCATGATGATGGTGGGAATGTCAGCAGAGAGAAAGTGAAGGAGCAGGGTGGTGGGTGTCAAAGGCATGGATTTGAGGTGGGCAAGATTTTGGGTGTTTATATTGGGTTGGGAGCGATAGGAGGGGGTAATGGAAGGTTAATACATTTAATAACAGTGGTTAGTCGTACCTTCTGTTCACTTCGGGCTCATTTCTGGCATATTTCAGCTTTATCCTCTTAGAGCCATCCTTATATAGACAGACCTATGAGTCCGCATTTATAACTAGCTAAGTGCACATGAAATAGGCCAGGTGTGATCAGGAGGGAGGGGCATCAGAGAGACTGGTCACAGACACAGGAGGGGATTAATTAACAGGGAAAATGCCAAAGGAAATAGATCTAAATGGTCAGATTTTTGGATATTAATAAAGATTTAAAACTTGTGTAATTCAATTAATGGATTCCTAGCCTGTATCACAAAATCTTTTCTTTTTCTCTCATTGGTTTCCAGAATTTAGATATGAGGCCATAGATCGCTACAGATGTCAGTCAAGAGTAGCTTTCATAGAGTTATGAAGGTGCACATTAGCCCCAATTGCATTGCAGTACTGCACAACACTGTTATTTAGTAAAACAAGTAATAGAGCCTTTACCATCCATATCAACTCACCCTGCAAGCTGAGAAGCATGCCTTTCACAACTGAATTCATCGTAATCAGCGGGCTCTTTCTACAGCCAATTTAAGGAAATATGCTGCATTGTGTGTGCCCCATGAAACTTAAACTTTGTCCACAGGACAGCTCAAATATTTTCTTCTGAACCACTAAAAATGTAATAATTCTCACAAACTCACTTTAGATTGGCATTTCTCAACTTTTTAGTTGATGGAGATGAGGAGCCATGCAGACCAGGATAGGGATGAAGAACCATGCATACAAGGTTAGGGATGAAGAACCATGCATACCAGGATAGGGATGAAGAACCATGCATACAAGAATAGGGATGAGATGGCCATGTATACCAGGTTAGGGATGAGGAACCATGCATACAGGATAGGGATGAAGAACCATGCATACAAGGATAGGGATGAGATGGCCATGCATACCAGGATAGGGATGAGGAACCATGCATACCAGGATAGGGATGAAGAACCATGCACGTAAGGATAGGGATGAGATGGCCATGCACACCAGGATAGGGATGGGGAGCCATGCAGATCAGGATAGGGATGACATGGCCATGCATACAAGGATGGGGATGAGGAACCATGCATACCAGAATAGGGATGAGGAACCATGCATACCAGGATAGGGATGAAGAACCATGTATACAAGGATAGTGATGAGATGCCCATGTATACCAGGATAGGGATGAGGAACCATGCATACCAGGATAGGGATGAAGAACCATGCATATAAGGATAGTGATGAGATGGCCATGTATACCAGGATAGGGATGAAGAACCATACATACCAGGATAGGGATGAAGAACCATGCATATAAGGATAGTGATGAGATGGCCATGTATACCAGGATAGGGATGAGGAACCATGCATACCAGGATAGGGATGAAGAACCATGCATATAAGGATAGTGATGAGATGGCCATGTATACCAGGATAGGGATGATGAACCATACATGCCAGGATAGGGATGAAGAACCATGCATATAAGGATAGTGATGAGATGGCCATGTATACCAGGATAGGGATGAGGAACCATGCATACCAGGATAGGGATGAAGAGCCATGCATATAAGGATAGTGATGAGATGGCCATGTATACAAGGATAGGGATGAAGAACCATGCATACCAGGATAGGGATGAAGAACCATGCATATAAGGATAGGGATGAGATGGCCATGCACACCAGGATAGGGATGGGGAGCCATGCAGATAAGGATGAGATGGCCATGCATACAAGGATGGGGATGAGGAACCATGCATACCAGAATAGGGATGAGGAACCATGCATACCAGGATAGGGATGAAGAACCATGCATACAAGGATAGGGATGAGATGGCCATGTATACCAGGATAGGGATGAGGAACCATGCATACCAGGATAGGGATGAAGAACCATGCATACAAAGATAGTGATGAGATGGCCATGCATACCAGGATAGGGATGAAGAACCATGCATATAAGGATAGGGATGAGATGGCCATGCACACCAGGATAGGGATGGGGAGCCATGCAGATCAGGATAGGGATGAGATGGCCATGCATACAAGGATGGGGATGAGGAACCATGCATACCAGGATGGGGATGAGGAACCATGCATACAAGGATAGTGATGAGGAGCCATGTATGCCAGGATAGGGATGAGGGGACAATGTATACCCGGCTTATACTCACTCGAGTCAATAAGTTTTCCCAGTTTTCCATGGCAAAATTAGGTGCCTCGCCTCATACTTGGGTCGGCTTATACACGAGCATATACAGTATGTGTGTATTTATTGCACTAATATTTTGGGGGGGGTTGTTCTTTATTCGGGGATTTTTAAAAAATATTTTTACACTTTTACATTTTTTTTTTTTTTTACATTGTCCCAGGATGTGACATCACTGTATACTGACAGATCTGATAATCTGCAATGCTTCTGCACAGCAGAGGATCAGAGCAGCGTCAGATATGCAGGGAAGGAGGCGTATCTGGTCCTGCTCTTAGCAGACACCCGCACGTGATCACAGTGCTGTATATTTGCTGTGGTTTTCGGTGAAGGTTCTAATAATATGCACTTAATGAAAAAATAGAAACAGTTTTTCAAAACATCTTGAATTGAGTATAGAATTTGAGCACCACATGCAGAAATACACGCACTTACTTACTTTATCTTGCTATCAATGAAGTTATTAGAGAAGTTGTCCACTACTTTTAAATTGATGCCCTATTCTTAGGATATGTCATCATTGTCTCATAGGTCGGGGTCCGGCACTCGGCACCCCCGCTGACCAGTTATCAGTGGCGGCCGCGAGTGGATGTGTAAGTACCCTGCGGTGACCAATACAAGTAGACGGCCAAGCTCCAAAAGTAATTACGTCTGGCCGACGGCCACTGGTACCCATAACAACTGATCAGTGGGGGTGCCAGACCCCAGCCAACAAGACATTGATGCCCTATCTGGGATGGGAGACCCAGCGGTTACCTAGCTCTAGCCTCTCATCAGGTAATAAATAACATGAATTAATTCCTGTATCTATAACAGTTTGTACTTGTCCTTTTTTGGGGTTTTAGGGTTAAAGCTATACTTTTGCATATCAATTGAGTGTAGTATGTATAGCTATCTATCACACTGAGATACTATATCTGCATATAATTTCAAGTTTACCCTTATCCACATTTATTGGCATTTATTACGGTGCATGATACTGTGGTTTGACGTCTCTGTGGTCTTCTTCTTCAGCAAAACGTTGCATTACTAGGCTGACTTATTGCATTGTGCAAATTCTGTTCTGATTAAACTAACCTTTGCTGTCAGTCAGATTGTTTGTTGTTTCCACAATATCAATGAAGGTTTTTTAATGCATTTTTTACCATGATTACAGTAATTAATCCAATATATACCGTAATTTTTCCGCTGCATCTCCATATTGACACGACACGAGGCATCTTTTTGACTTTACATTTTTATTGTTTTTTTATTTTTGTTCTGTAAATTTATTTAATAAAATTTATGTGTATTCTTCCTATGGATACAGACACTCCATTTTTCCAGACTAGGTCTGTTTTTTTTTTTTGTCTTTTCAGTGTACGGAGTGTGACCTAGTCAAGGTCTTATGGACTAATATGTATACTCAGTAATCTAGGCTTGTATCTCTTTTCTTTCTCATTTAATGCATCTGTTTTATTGTAGGAGCGACTCGGTGCGGTGTCTTGCCTTCAACTAATCATTGAGACATTTAATATAGAAGACAGTATAATTGTTATTGGAGGGTAAGTATATGTGTTTTACTGTATTTTTATTTTATAACTTTTCTTCCCTTGACAATGACTCCCAGGAAAGACGATCGGTCAGGTCAAAAGTAGCCGCTTTTCACTCTTATTTCATTGCCGCTGCTCCCCTGAGTGTTCTGTTTTTGTTTGTTTTTTTTAAATCCTCCTTATTGTTCCAGAGATTTGGACCTTTTTATTTAGTGCTACTTTTTATGGAGAATCCTGTGGTGTAGATAATAGGTTTTTCTAGGGGGTGTCTTTAGGCTGCTCCTATTAGACCCCTACCACTGACTGGCAGCTTTCTTCCTTTGCACAGAGTACACAGATAGCTATAAATCAGTGATGCGGGCAGGGTTATACAAAGCTTACTATTTTTAAGAGAAGCGGCAGATATGTAGTAAATAGAATTGTCATTACATGAAAACTGCAGCAACCTGCAATGTAGGTTAAATATCACAGGAATTGGGGTCTCTGATCTCAGAGGGAAAAAAGCCCTAAAGGGGGAAAAGCACCGAATATGAGGTCATAGTTGAGTATAATACATGAATGAAGGTTGGAAAAATCTTCAGAATATATAAAAAAGAGAAAAAAAAACACAAAAAAAATACCGTATATACTCGAGTATAAGCCGACCCCCCTAATTTTGCCACAAAAAACTGGGAAAACTTATTGACTCGAGTATAAGCCTAGGGTAGAAAATGCAGCAGCTACCGGTGAATTTCAAAAATAAAAATAGATGCTCCATACCATTCATTATTGCCCCATAGATGCTCCACATAAAGCTGTGCCACATATAATGCTCTGCACCGTTCATTATGGCCCCATAGATGCTCCATATAAAGCTGTGCCATATATAATGCTCCATACTGTTCATTATTGCTCCATAGATGTGCCATAGAAAGCTCTGCCATATAGTGCTCTGCACCGTTCATTATTGCCCCATAGATGCGCCATATAAAGCTGTGCCATATAGTGCTCTGCACCATTCATTATTGTCCCATAGCTGTGCCATATAGTGCTCTGCACCATTCATTATTGTCCCATAGCTGTGCCATATAGTGCTCTGCGCCGTTCATTATTGCCCCATAGCTGTGCCATATAGTGCTCTGCGCCGTTCATTATTGCCCCATAGCTGTGCCATATAGTGCTCTGCGCCGTTCATTATTGCCCCATAGCTGCCATATAGTGCTCTGCACCGTTCATTATTGCCCCATAGCTGCCATATAGTGCTCTGCGCTGTTCAGTATTGCCCCATAGCTGCCATATAGTGCTCTGCGCCGTTCAGTATTGCCCCATAGCTGCCATATAGTGCTCTGCTCCGTTCAGTATTGCCCCATAGCTGCCATATAGTGCTCTGCGCCGTTCAGTATTGCCCCATAGCTGCCATATAGTGCTCTGCGCCGTTCAGTATTGCCCCATAGCTGCCATATAGTGCTCTGCGCCGTTCAGTATTGCCCCATAGCTGTGCCATAGAAATCTGTGCCATTGCTGCTGCTGCTGCAATTAAAAAAAAAAACGCCATACTCACCTCGCTGCTTGCAGCTCCCAGCGTCAGGTCCCGGCGTCTCTCCGCACTGACTGATTAGGCAGAGGGCGCCGCGCACACTATATGCGTCATCGCGCCCTCTGACCTGCACAGTCAGTGCAAGAGGACGCGAAGACGGAGCGGCGCCCGGCGGCTGGAACGGGGACAGGTGAATATGACATACTTACCTGCTCCCGGCGTCCCGCTCCCTCTGCCTGTCACACGGTCTTCGGTGCTGCAGCTCTTCCTGTCAGCGGTCACCGGCACCGCTGATTAGAGAAATGAATATGTGGCTCCACCCCTATGGGAGGTGGAGCCGCGTATTCATTTCTCTAATGAGCGGTCCCACGTGACCGCTGACAGGAAGAGCTGCAGCACCGAAGACCGTGTGACAGGTAGAGGGAGCGCCAGGATCGTTAAATATACCTCAGCGCCCTCTCCCCCTCACCCGCCGACCCTGCCACCCACCGTGACTCGAGTATAAGCCAAGAGGGGCACTTTCAGCCCAAAATTTTGGGCTGAAAATCTCGGCTTATACTCGAGTATATACGGTAGCTTGTATTTGTAATATAAAAAAAAAAGCCTACAGAAACAACCGTACTTAGGCGAGTAGAGCCTGTCGGGTCATAAACTGTCAGATATCAACAACAAGAATATAGGTAATTAGTAAAATTATCCAGAAATGATCTAAGGGAGACAGACTCTATTCCTCCATTCCCCTCTTAAAAGTTAAATGAGAGCTGTAATATATATTGTATTTTTCGGACTAAAAGATGCACTTTTTCCCAAAAAAATTTGGGAGGAAGATGGGGGGGGTGCGTCTTATAGTGCAAACGCAGGCTTACCGGGGGGCTTACGGCAGAGGTGTGGCGATGCTGTGGGCGTTGCGGAATGCACCTTAGCAGGGTCCCTTCTTCAGCAGGTGGCTTCAGGAAAATGGCCGCTGGAGGCTTCAGGAAAATGGCCGCCGGAGGCCGCGCGTGTGCAGATTGAAATCTCGGTGGCATTCGGCTTCAGGAAAATGGCCGCCGAGATCAGTCTATGCACATGCGGCCTCCGGTGGCCATTTTCCTGAAGCTTCCGGCAGCCTACGGCTTCAGGAAGATGGTCGCAAGGAAATTGGTGATGCGCTTTTCTCACCGTGGACATCGGGCCGCGGCGCTGCCACATTTCTGCCACCGGCATCCTGAAGAACGGACCCTGCTCAAGTGCACTCCCCACCATCGCAGCATCGCCACACCTCTGCTGCTGCCGACATCCTGAGGATGGGACCCTGCTCCAGCTCTGCCTCACCTCCGACACCGTACCAGCAGCATCGCACCCCGGGACTGCAGCATTGCCCCACTTCTGCCGCTGCTGCTGGCTTCCTAAGGAAGGGACCCTGCCTTTTGTGACCCCGTTGTACCACTGCCAGCTCTCAGGTAAGATACCTTAAGTTTGCACAATATATCTCCAGACTTATGGGCAGCACGGTGGCGCAGTGGATAGCACAGCAGCCTTGCAGCGCTGGAGTCCTGGGTTCTAATCCCACTCAGGACAACATCTGCAAAGAGTTTGTATGTTCTCTCCGTGTTTGCGTGGGTTTCCTCCGGGCACTCCGGTTTCCTCCCACATTCCAAAGACATACTGATAGGGAATTTAGATTGTGAGCCCCATCGGGGACAGTGATAATAATGTGTGCAAACTGTAAAGCGCTGCGGAATATGTTAGCGCTATATAAAAATAAAGATTATTATTATCTTTTTTCTGCTATTTTCCACCCCAAAATTTGGGGTTCGTCTTATGGTACGGTGCGTCTTATAGTCCGAAAAATACAGTAATATCCTCAGTTGTACATAAGATCTGAGATCATTCATCTGATATGCACATATTAAATCCATAATAGGGTTAGTAGTAAGAGAAGGTTTTTTGAGGGGTAAGAGCAGGTCAGTTGCCCTGCAAACAAAGGTGGATAGGAAAATGACTTAAAATAATGTAAAATGAAAAATAATAAACTTGAACCAGAAGGTGTAGGTCCAAGTGGAGGAGGTGAACAAGGAGATGTAGGTGGAAGAGGCGGAGGAGGAGGTAGCCAGCACTGTTTTTGTGTTTTTATTTTATTTTTTTGGTGTACTCTCAAAACAGGCTCTGTAGGGGCATTCTGCATACAGGCAGAGTAGTAATCTGTGGGCCACTCCCTCTCTCTCTGTATACAGGCCTTGTAAGGCCATGTGCACACGTTGCGGATTTTACCGCGGATCCGCAGCGTTTTTACAGTACCACATAAACCTATGGAAAACCCAATCCGCTGTGCACATGCTGCGGAAAAAACGCGCGGAAACGCAGCGTTGTTTTTTCCGCAGCATGTCTATTCTTTGTGCGGATCTGCAGCGTTTCTGCACCCATAGAATTGTATTGAATCGGGCACATCCGCAGCAAAACCGCAGATGTAAAAGAGATCTGCGGTTTAGCTGCGGGTGAAACGCTGCAGATCGGGAGGAGGGAAGTGTGTCTGCGGAGTGTGGGTGGTGACTGTGTGCGTGTATATGTGTACGGGCGAGGTCTGCGGGCTGTCAGTGGGTCTGTGCAGGTCTGCCGGGGCTGTCAGGGTCTCCCAGGGGTCTGTTCGGGGCTGTCGGGGGTCTGTGCGGGTCTGCCGGTGGGCTGTCGGTCTGTGCAGGTCTGTCGGGTCTGTGTGGGGCTGTTGACATCTGCCGGGACTGTCCAGGGTTTGTGCGGGGCTGTCGGGGGTCTGCGGGCTGTCCGGGGGTCTGCGGGGCTGTGGGGTGGTCTTTGGGTATGTGTGCGTGCAGGCATCATCCGATGGGACTGCAAGTCCCATTGGGCTATGCCTGCTACAGAGACAGTGATTGACACATTAGCCAATGATGGCACAGTAGTAGTCTCATCATCCGGCTAATGTGTTGAATGTAAAAAAAACTTACACACATACAGTACATACAACATACAGTACATACAACATATGACATACAGAACATACAACATGCATACAGTACATACAACCTACAACAGAACATACAACATATGACATACAGAATATACAACATACAACAGTACATACAACATATGACATACAGTACATACAACATACAATAGTACATACAATATACAACAGTACATACAACATATGACATACAGAACATACAACAGTACATACAACATACATACAGAACATACAACAGAACACAACATATGACATACAGTACATACAACAATACATACAACATATGACATACAGAACATACAACAGTACATACAACATACATACAGAACATACAACAGAACATACAACATACAACAGTACATACAACAGTGCATACAACATATGACATGCAGAACATACAACAGTACATACAACATACATACAGAACATACAACATACTAAGAACATATAACATACAACAGTACATACAACATGACATACAACATGACATACAACATACATATAGACATACAGTACATACATATAGACATACAGTACATACAACATAGAGTACATACTCACCATCACCTTGATCCCCGAAACCATTGTCACCTGTAAACAAATATTAAAATAATAAGAAAACAATATACTCCCTGTGTCCGCAGATATCCAATTAATATAAGTGTCCCACGACGATCTCCCGTGGAGAGCAGCCACATCAGCTGATGCAACCGCTCTCCAGGGGCTCCAGGAATACAATGACGGAAGGTATCCTTCCGCAATATATTCCTCCGCCACTGTGAGAAATAGTACCTATTCTCACTTGTGGCACTGCTGTGTGGGAAAATTCCCATGCAGCTTTGCCACAAAGTGAGACCCTGAACTAAGGTAACCTCAGTGATGCACTGCAGGAGCCATTGTCTCCTGTCAGTGTGTCACTGAAGGGCTATAGAGCAGTGACATCACCCGATGTCACTGTTCTATAGGGGAGATCGTCGTGGGACACTCGTTATTAATTGGACTACGGCGGAAAGGGAGTATACGATTGGTTTATTATTTTTAATTTTTTGCAGGCGATCGAGTATGGTAAGTATGGTGAAATTAAGAATAGTAAAATACTTTTTTCTGGCTGTGTCTTTTTTTTTTAACCCTTATACTACTTTATTAACCGGGCTTAATGTCACCTTATATTAGCAAGGTGACATTAACCCCTTATTACCCCATATCCCACCGCTACTCGGGAGTCAGAAGAGAGGGGCTAAGTGCCGAAATTGGCGCATCTTATAGATGCTCCATTTCTGGGGCGGCTGGGGGCTGGTATTTGTTGCCGGGGGGGCGGCGGAACAAATATCCATGGCCCCTCTCTAGGCTATGAATATCAGCCTGCAGCTGTCTGCTTAGCCTTTCTGGTTATAAAATATAGGGGGACCCCACGTCATTTTTTTTAATAGCCAGTAAAGGCTACGCAGACAGCTGCGCGCTGATATTCATAGCCTGGGAAGGGGCCATGGGTATTACCCCCTTCCCAGGCTACAAATATTGGCCCCCAGCCGTCGGCTTTCCCCCTCTGGCACAGAAAAGTGCACGGGAGCCCACGCCATTTTTTTTCCGTTTTTTTAAATTAAACATGTTCATTATTCAACATCAGCTTTGCTATTATATATCTATGGATATATCTATCTATAGATATATTTATAGCTAGATATAGATATATCTATTTATCTATAGATATATCTATCTGGCTACTTTCACACATCAGGTTTTTGCTGTCAGGCACAATCCGGCGAGTTTTGAAAAAAACTGATCCGTTTTTTTTTTCTGCCGAATTCGTTTTTTTCTCATAGAGTTGTATTAGCGTCGGATTGCGCCTGATGGACACACAATTCATCAGTTTTTTGCTGGATCCGTCAAAAAAGCTGTTTCCGGCAGACGGAGAAAACGTACAGAAGAAGGTTTTTTCTGTCCAGCGAAAAAATGACTATATATGTACACTATATCCCCCAAACACTGGATTCCATATTCCACTTGTAGCGTCAACAAGTGATTTCTAAAGGGCTAACAATACATTGCGATCATGGGAACCACTGCTTTTCCAGTAGGACCATCGCTTTCCCTCCATGAACATGTTGCAGACAAAATAACCACTCATACTTGGACTAGTAAGCGCAGGCGCTGATGTTGTATCTCTTAAACTGCCCACTGGGTAAATGTTGTGGTGGCTGGCCCTGAGGCAGAAAGTTTTTTTGGTACATGTGCACCACATGGATGTTTTTTTGGATGTTTCTCTGTCCATGTTGCCTCCTCTACCACCTCCTCATCCGTTGAGGGTAACACCTGCAACGCCAACTTCAGCACAGCCAGGGGAAACCACAGCCGTTCTGAAACTCATCTGTTCGGGGAAAAAATCCCACACTGCACAAGAGCTGTGGATGGAGATCAAACAACAGACCGATGAGTGGTTGGTACCCCTGTACCTCAAGCCTGGCCTGGTGGTGTGCAATAACGGAATAAATTTTGTTGCAGCTCTGGACCTAGCCAGTGTGACGAACATCCTTTGCCTGGCGCATGTGCTGAATTTGGTGATGCAGAGCTTCCTGAAAAATTACCCTGAGATGTTAGAGCTGCTGCAGAAAGTGCAAGCCATCTGTGCACACTTTCGGCGTTCTCACCCTGCTACTCGACAGTTTTCGCTGCAACCTCACTTCTGCCTTCCTGCTAACTGCCTCATATGTGTCAAACCCACAATTTGGGTGAGTAGCTTTGTGGAACAACACCACTTCATCACAACAAGCGCCTCCATACAGGACACATGTGCCATGTGGCGCTGCTACGAGTAATCCAACATGGCCATCACTGATCACGCCATCATCAGCGTTACTATCTCACTTCTATGCCTCCTTGAAAAAAATCTTCAGGTGGTGATGGAGGAGGAAGAGGAGCAGGAACCATTCACATAATTATCACGCCAGTCGTTCACACATTGCTCGGCATGTGGATTCCTGTACCAACAGCGGCCAATAACACAACTATTCAGTCAAGGGACAGTTTTTGAGGATGAACAGTGTTCACAGCAGGGTGGCACTTAAAGCAGCTCATGGGCCTCACTGGAGCGTGGCTGGGGGATACAGAAGACAACGTGGTGTTGCCTCTGGGCACCTATGAGCCAATACATGCTGCTGTGCCTGCGCAACGACCGCTGAGTTGCCCAGATTGTTACAAGCACTGATTACGGCGTTGCCACCATGCAGGATCCCCATTACGAACACAATGTGCCAACCTTACTTCCGTCACTGAAGCGTGATCGGAACATGCAGGAATCCAATCGCATGCTGGTAAAACGCACTACTGACTGTGTCCCCATGCAACAGCGGGCTCTCAGAGGAAGCACATGACAGAGGATTAAGTCGCCAATGGAGCTGGGGTATCGGCACCACCTCAGAAGGGAGGGTTAGCATGGCGGAAATGTAGAAAACCTTCCTCAACACACCACAACATGCAGCACCACCATCTGATATGGTCCGTATTAGCAGGAGACAGCGTTGTCTTATGCTTGTGTAGCAACTCACTCTGGATTAATAGGTTAGTACTATAAAAAAAAAAACTGATCCTGCCGGTTCCAATATAGACTAGTTATGCTAACACTGCAGTCCCTGAGGATACCGAAATAGCCTTAACCACAGAACTAGGAGATGGCAACTCTGACCTCACCGGCCTAAACAGCCATTGAGTTTCTTCATGTTCCTCCTAAAGAGCCAGAGGGCAGAGCGGAGTGTGAACTAATTACAAGAGGAGACATGTGCTGAACAAAGGAAAGATCTGAGTGAATAAAGTAAGCAACGAAATACCAAACAAAGAATAAAGCAAGTACTGTTAGCAAATATACTGCCTACTTACTAAACAGCAGATATGTGCAAAAAAAACAGCAAGGTGAAAATCCTTAGCTGAAAGCTCAGACTGGCTCCAAACATCAATAGAATGTCATAACTTCTAAATAAATCTATCAGCAGCAGGAAACGTCCGCTGGGGGAATGAATATAAAGCTGCACTCAAAAGGTGATAGATTGACAATTGAAAACACTTGTTAAACTTGACAGACTGCAACCAGAAAACAGAACCCAAACATTAACCGTAGAATGCATGACCATAGAAATCTACACTTTCACATACCTGGGGCCTTTTAGGCCTGTGTGCAAATAACATGGAATAACTCAAATAAAATTACTTTTCAAAGTTTATTTGAAATTGCAAAGTAAGGATGCATTCCCACTAGTGGCGCTGGGTCCGCCATGAGGGGATCCGTAATAGATCTGACCTCCTGGTGATCCCAGCTAAGGAGCGTACACATGCGCTCAGATTCCTGTTGGCATGGAATTCTGGATAAGTTTCACTATAAGGGCAATATAAGCATACAGTTCCTCTTTTGTTATATTTTTCCATTTTTTCTGATCTTACTGATGCGATACGTTTTCCTTCTAAGTTAGTACACAAAACTGCCTCATCTACAATATAATTTGAAACATTTTTACAGAAAACATCTCTTGTAATCACATGTAAACCTAGTACAGGCCTATGAAAAAGAGTTGTTATACCAAAATGCCTGTAACATAAAAATATATGAACAACTGGAAATTACTAACAACTATATACCTGAGGAATACCTAGAGTTTCAGAATTCTAACTAAAGAAATCTTGCAGAAAATAAAAAACAATTAATCTAGCAGGCCTGCGAGGCCCCAGGTATGCGTTCTAGGGTTAAGAGAAAAAGTGTGTCTCCTGTGGCTTGGCAAAAAGTGAAGCCGGCCACTGAACACAAGCTCAAGGGCTTGAATCAAGGATCATGACTGTTTCAACAACTTGGTGGTAGAGTATGTGTCCACATGTCTCTACGTACTGAGTGATGGGTCTGCCCCATTTAACTTCTGGGTCTCCAAATTAGAGACATGGCCTGAGCTTGCCCTTTACGTCTTGGGATTGTTGGCCTGCCCTGTGGCAAGTGTACTGTGGGAACATACGTTTAGCATGGCAGGGGGTCCACAGCCAACATGGGCAAAAATGAACCAGATGTGGATCCCACAGGAATTGTCTATACCTTTGGCTGAATAGAGAAGTATACCTGCCGCACCCAGCCATTGTTATATTCCAAAGCAGTTTGTTCATTCTATTTGCCATTCCCAATGTTTTGGGGCCTCCCCAAAGTAAAATACCCCCCCTCCAAGAAAAAAATGATGCCGTTTTGCAGAGTACACCTGCACAGGCTATTTTGCAGAGTACCAACAACAGAGGCTGGTTTGCAGAGTACCACCAACAGAGGCTGGTTTTCAGTGTACCCCACAGAGTCCTTTTGTTACAGTACTCTCACAGACACGGGTGCAGAGTACGCACAGAGGCTTTTTCGCAAAGTACTCCCACAGAGTCGTGTACAGAGTTCATACACAGGTTATGTGTGTGTACTCTGCAAAAAGCCTCTAACACTGTCCCTCACTCAAGTTGTGTCCCTTCCCTACGCTAATCATAACAGAATGGCGTCACCACCAGTGATCCAACATTTATACACAACGGGTCACGTACTGCACCAGCCAATCACAGCCATGCCAGTACTTGGCATGGCTGTGATTTCTCCGGAAGTGCCGAAAGTCAAAAAGATTGTTGATTGGTTGCACTGCAGCCTTTCAACAAACTTTATTTGGCACTGAACCCAAACAGTAAAATGTGTTTCCAGTAAAAAGTCTGTGTTCAGAGTTGGGTACTAGACACTAGGTGTCCGGTACGATCCAGCGAATTTTACAGTTCGGTTTGCGTCTCCCTACTGGTGACATATTCTTTTTAATGGACTTTTCTCCTATTTTGACAATGTCTCAAGTGATGTAGGGTACTTTAACTTCTGTTAGCAAAAAAAATGTACAATTAAGAGCCAAAGTTTTTAGTGAAGTTCATAAATATTTATTAGGGATGTTCATTTCAAAGCTATGTGGTATACAGGAACTACCGTATTTTTTGGACCATAAGGCCGGCGTCATACTAGAGAGTTTTACGGATGTATGAGAGGCGCAAAAACTACGCATTGCACACGGACCAATGATTCTCTATGGGGCAGCTCCTATCTGCCGTATATTTCTCAACCGTATTTTACTGGCGTAGAAAATCGCAGCATGCTGCGTTTGTCAGCGTATTGTGCCAAAAATCTGCCAATGAAAGTCTATGGGGGCGAGAAAAATACGGATTACACACGGACCATCAGTGTGACTTGCGAGAAATACGCATCGGTGTTCTATAGAAAAGCCGGTAATTCAGTGCGGTGTAGAGTAAAATCACACTGACAGGGTAGAATAGAATAGATAGGATAAATGTCTACACATAGTATAGGTATATATATATATCTATATCTCTATAATATAACGCTGGGAGCGTCACTCTGTGCGAAGCCTTTATAGACTGCGCAAGCGCCGGCGCAGTCTGGCCCCCACAGAGTGACGCTCCCAGGAAATCGCGGTATGCGTAAACACTGAACGCACACCGCGATCTCCACCGGAGAGTCGGGGACCGCCAGGAGGGTGAGTATCGGCTATATTCACCTGTCCTCCGTTCCAGCGCTGCGTGCGGCTCCATCTCCCGTGTCCTCTGCTGTGACGTTCCCAGTTCAGAGGGTGCGATGACGCGCTTAATGCGCGCCGGCGCTGCCCTCTGACTGAACAGTCACAGCCAGAGGAGCCGGAAGATGGCGGCGCGCAGCGGTGGAACGGGACAGACAGGTGAGTATAGCAAGTGCTGGGGGCCTGAGCTAGCGGCGATACCGGCACCTGACCCCCACAGCGTGCCGGTGTCCCCGCCTGTTCAGGCCCCCAGCACTCGGCGACCAGCGACCATAGGTGAGTATGGTATTTTTTTTTATATATATATATATGGCAGCAGCATACGGGGCATATACAATGGAGCATCTTATGGGGGGCATATACAATGGTGGCGCAGGATGGGAGCAGCACATGACAGAACGGGCGCAGGATGGCAGCAGCACATGACAGAACGGGCGCAGGATGGCAGCAGCACATGACAGAACGGGCGCAGGATGGCAGCAGCACATGACAGAACGGGCGCAGGATGGCAGCAGCACATGACAGAACGGGGGCACAGGATGGGAGCAGCACATGACAGAACGGGGGCACAGGATGGGAGCAGCAAATGACGGAATGGAGGCGCAGGATGGGTGCAGAACATGTCAGAATGGGGGCGCAGGATGGGAGCAGCACATGTCACAATGGGGGCGCAGGATGGGAGCAGCACATGTCACAATGGGGGCGCAGGGTGGGTGCAACACATGACAGAATGAGGGCACAAGATGGGTGCAACACATGGCAGGATGGCGCAGGATGGGTGCAGCACATGTCAGAATGGGGGTGCAGGATGGAGCAGCACATGTCAGAATGGGGGTGCAGGATGGGTGCAGCACATGTCAGGATGGGGACGCAGGATGGAGCAGCTCATGACAGGATGGGGACGCAGGATGGAGCAGCACATACCAGGATGGAGACCATATACCAATATAGATGCTCGCCACCCGGGCAAAGAACGGGTTCAATAGCTAATATATATATATATATATATATATATTAGACAATGATGATTCCAGAATTCGCGGCAGACTGTGCCCGTCGCTGATTGGTCGAGGCAACCTTTATGACATCACCGTCGCCATGGCAACCATTATGACATCTACGTCGATACTGTGGCCGTTGCTGATTGGTCGAGGCCGCCTGGACCAATCAGACGCGGGATGTCTACGTCCTTTATGACATCATCGTCGCTGTGCCCGTCGCTGATTGGTCGAGGCCGCCAAGACAGACAGACAGACAGACGGAAAAACCCTTAGACAATTATGTATATAGATATACTAGACTAGCTATTGAACCCGTTCTACGCCCGGGTGGCGAGCATTTATATTGGTATATGGTCTCCATCCTGGTATGTGCTGCTCCATCCTGCGTCCCCATCCTGTCATGTGCTGCTCCATCCTGCGTCCCCATCCTGTCATGTGCTGCACCCATCCTGCGTCCCCATCCTGTCATGTGCTGCTCCCATCCTGCGTCCCCATCCTGTCATGTGCTGCTCCATCCTGCGTCCCCATCCTGTCATGTGCTGCTCCATCCTGCGTCCCCATCCTGACGTGCTGCTCCATCCTGCGTCCCCATCCTGTCATGTGCTGCTCCATCCTGCGCCCCCATTCTGTCATGTGCTGCACCCATCCTGCGCCCCCATTCTATCATGTGCTGCTCCATCCTGCGTTCCCATCCTGTCATGTGCTGCTCCATCCTGCATCCCCATCCTGTCATGTGCTGCACCCATCCTGCGCCCCCATTCTGTCATGTGCTGCTCCATCCTGCATCCCCATCCTGTCATGTGCTGCTCCCATCCTGCGCCCCCGTTCTGACATGTGCTGCTCCCATCCTGCGCCCGTTCTGTCATGTGCTGCTGCCATCCTGCGCCCGTTCTGTCATGTGCTGCTGCCATCCTGCGCCCGTTCTGTCATGTGCTGCTGCCATCCTGCGCCCGTTCTGTCATGTGCTGCTGCCATCCTGCGCCCGTTCTGTCATGTGCTGCTGCCATCCTGCGCCCGTTCTGTCATGTGCTGCTGCCATCCTGCCCCCCGTTCTGTCATGTGCTGCTCCCATCCTGCGCCACCATTGTATGATATGCCCCCCATAAGACGCTCCAGTGTGTATGCCCCCGTATGCTGCTGCCATATAAAAAAAAAAAAAATACCATACTCACCTATCGTCCGGCTCCACTGCAGGTGTGTCTTGAAGAAAATGGCGCCGGAAAGCGCGGACTGCGCAGGCGCCGATTCCTGCTGCCGGAATCAGCGCCTGCGCAGTCCGCGCTTTCTGGCGCCATTTTCTTGAAGACACCTGCAGTGGAGCCGGAGTGTGTCTTCAAGAAAATGGCGCCGGAAAGCGCGGACTGCGCAGGCGCCGATTCCGGCAGCAGGAATCGGCGCCTGCGCAGTCCGCGCTTTCCGGCGCCATTTTCTTGAAGACACACTCCAGCTCCTGTGACTGGTAAGTCAGAGGGCGGCGCCGGTGCGCATTAAGCGCGTCATCGCGCCCTCTGAACTGTCACAGCAGAGGAGCCAGGAGACAGAGCCGCACGCAGCGCTGGAACCGGGAAAGGTGAATATACTTACCCTCCTGGCGGTCCCTGACTCTCCGGTGGAGATCGCGGTATGCGTTCAGTGTTTACGCATACCGCGATCTCCTGGGAGCGTCACTCTGTGGGGGCCAGACTGCGCTGGCGCTTGCGCCTGCGCAGTCTATAAAGGCTTCTGACAGAGTGACGCTCCCAGCGTTAAATTATAGATGGTGGCCCGATTTTAACGCATCGGGTATTCTAGAATACGTATGTAGTTTACAGCCACGTATATAGCACAGCCAGGTAGTATATTGCCCAGCCACGTAGTATATAGCACAGACACATAGTATATAGCACAGACACGTAGTATATAGCACAGACACGTAATATATTGCCCAGCCACGTAGTATATTGCACAGCCACGTAGCATATAGCACAGAGACGTAGTATATAACACTGCCCATGCAGTATATAACACAGGCCACGTAGTATAGAGCACAGCGATGTAGTATATTGCCCAGCCACGTAATATATACCACAGCCACGTAGTATATAGCACAGAGACGTAGTATATAACACTGCCCATGCAGTATATAACACAGGCCACGTAGTATAGAGCATAGCGATGTGGTATATAACACAGCCCACGCAGTATGTAAGACAGCCCATGCAGTATCTAACACAGCCCACGCAGTATCTAACTCAGCCCACGTAGTATATAGCAATGTGGGCATCATATCCCTGTTAAAAAAAAAAAAAAAAAAAAAAATTAAAATAAAAAATAGTTATATACTCACCTTCCGGAGCCCCCGGATCCAGCCGAGGCGTTTACTGATGCTCCTCGCGACGCTCCGGTCACAAGAGTGCATTGCGGTCTCGCGAGATGATGACGTAGCGGTCTCGCGAGACCGCTTTGTCATCATTTTGCAAGACCGCAATGCATGGACCGGTCACTGGAACGTTGCGAGGAGCGGGAAAGGCCTCGGCTGGATCCGGGGGGCTCCGTAAGGTGAGTATGTAATGATTTTTAATTTTTTAAATTATTTTTAACATTAGATCTTTTTACTATTTATGCCTGGCGGAGAAAATTGCACGGGAGCCCATGCCAGTTTTTTCCGTGAATTAACCCTTTATTTTAACAGCTAGAGCCCCCAAATTTTGCACACAGACACTTCTAACATTAGTAGTGAGGGATATGTAATAAAATAAGGGATATGAAATGGTATACTGTATGTAACCATGTCTCATATCCTGTCGGGTTTGGGAAGGAGATGGCAAAAGCCGGTAATTGAATTACCGGCTTTTCTGCTATCTTGCGCCGATATATATATATATATATATATATATATATATATATATATCTATATTATAGTGTGTGTGTGTGTCTCACTGACATATATATACAGTTATGTGAAAAAGTTTGGGCACCCCTATTAATCTTAAGCTTAAAGTTTTATAAAAATTGTTTTTTTTCGCAACAGCTATTTCAGTTTCATATATCTAATAACTGTTGGACACAGTAATGTTTCTGCCTTCAAATGAGGTTTATTGTACTAACAGAAAATGTGCAATCTGCATTCAAACAAAATTTAACAGGTGCATAAGTATGGGCACCCTTATCATTTTCTTGTTTCAAATACTCCTACCTACTTTTTACTGACTTAATAAAGCACTTTTTTTGGTTTTCTAACCTCTTTGAGCTTTGAACTTCATAGCCAGGTGTATGCAATCATGAGAAAAGCTACTTAAAGTGGCCACTTGCAAGTTGTTCTCCTGTTTGAATCTCCTCTGAAGAGTGGCATCATGGGCTCCTCAAAACAACTGTCTAATGATCTGAAAACAAAGATTATTCAACATAGTTGTTCAGGGGAAGGATACAAAAAGCTGTCTCAGAGATTTAACCTGTCAATTTCCACTGTGAGGAACATAGTAAGGAAATGGGAGAACACAGGTATAGTTCTTGTTAAGGCCAGAAGTGGCAGGCCAAGAAAAACATCAGAAAGGCAGAGAAGAAGAATGGTGAGATCAGTCAAGGACAATTCTCAGACCACCTCCAGAGAGCTGCAGCATCAACTTGCTGCAGATGGTGTCACTGTGCATCGGTCAACTATGCAACGCACTTTGCACAATGAGAAGCTGCATGGGATAGTGATGCGAAAGAAGCCATTTATGCAAGCACGCCACAAACAGAGTCGGCTGAGGTATGCAAAAGCACATTTGGAGAAGCCAATTTCTTTTTGGAAGAAGGTCCTGTGGGCTGGTGAAACCAAGATTGAGTTGTTTGGTCATACAAAAAGGCGTTATGCATGGCAGCCAAAAAACACAGCATTCCAAGAAAAACACTTGCTACCCACAGTAAAATTTGGTGGAGGTTCCATCATGCTTTGTGGCTGTGTGGCCAATGCCGGCACCGGGAATCTTGTTAAAGTTGAGGGACGCATGGATTCCTCTCAGTATCGGCAGATTCTTGACAATAATGTTCTTGAATCAGTGACAAAGTTGAAGTTACGCAGGGGATGAATCTTTCAGCAAGACAATGATCCAAAACACCGCTCCAAATCTACTCAGGCATTCATGCAGAGGAACAATTACACTGTTCTGGAATGGCCATCCCAGTCCCCAGACCTGAATATCATTGAACATCTGTGGGATCATTTGAAGAGGGCTGTCCATGCTTGGCGACCATCAAACTTAACTGAACTGGAATTGTTTTGTAAAGAGGAATGGTCAAAAATACCTTCATCCAGGATCCAGGAACTCATTAAAAGCTACAGGAAGCGACTAGAGGCTGTTATTTTTGCAAAAGGAGGATCTACTTTTCTGGTGGGGTGCCCATACTTATGCACCTGTCAAATTTTGTTTGAATGCAGATTGCACATTTTCTGTTAGTACAAGAAACCTCATTTCAAAGCAGAAACATTACTGTGTCCAACAGTTATTAGATATATGAAACCGAAATAGCTGTTGCAAAAAAAACAATTTTTATAAAACATTAAGCTTAAGATTAATAGGGGTGGCCAAACTTTTTCATATAACTGTGCGTGTGTGTGTGTGTGTGTGTGTGTGTGTATATATATATATATATATATATATATATATATATATATATATATATATATATATATATATATATATATATATATATATATATATATATACTGTATATATGTTTTCACGAATATTTGAGCCCATGGATCCATTCTGTCCATTTTGCAAGCCGGCAAGAAAATCTCGCCGTACGGATGCCATACGGATTACATACGGAGGTTTACTTGCGCAAAATACGCAGCCACACCCTGCCTACGGATGACATACGGATCACTGTTTTGAAATCATTTCTGCGTATTACACCTGTAACGGGGTCTACCAAGCTGGGGTACCTTTTTCAGTACCACCCAGTGTTTCAGGAGGTCCACTCTGCTTTGGCTGGAGTCTGAATGAAGGACGCTGGCTGGAATTCCTTGATTACATGGGCGCATATAAAATCTCACTGCTTTTCCACGTATTTCCAGTCTGACAACACTTTATTCACAGGACACAGAATATATCACACAGTTACAGAGGGCGGGCCAATTAAAAAGCGGCAGGCAAGACATACATTACATTACAATAGCCGCAGGGGGCCGGAGACTGCCGATATTTACTGTGGGAATTACAAAGGTGGGGGGAGGACAGAAGGGGAATATCTTGTCCCCTCTGCCCAGGGGCGCAGCCTGTGGACTGATGCATCCCACATGGAACCTATTATATATACATATAACTGCACAACATATTCTGGGTGCTGAATGGTTCCGCAACACTTAACATGGTTCCCCTTTTCAGCGACGCGATCGGCATACACAGTCTGAACCTTAACGGATCGGTTTAGGGATGACCGAAGTTTATGGGGTTGGTACAAGTTCCGTTTGTTGACTTAGTTCATCGGCGTTACCGTTTTGTTTGCCAGGTCTGTAGTGGTTGGTGAAGTCCAGAGGTTGTAGGGCTAAACTCCACCGCAGTAATCTGGCGTTGTCTCCGGAGACCCGATTAAGCCAGACTAGGGAATTATGGTCCGTTAGGAGGGAAAACTGTCATCCATACAAATATGATTGCAACTTTTTGAGTGCCCATACTACCGGCAGGCACTCCTTCTCAATGGCTGCATAGCTTACTTCACGGGGCAGTAGTTTCCGACTCAGGTAAGCTACCGGTGTTTTTGGCCGTCAGGCCCGACTTGGCTCAGTACTGCCCCCAATCCAAACATAAAAGCGTCTGTGTGAACAAGGAAACGTTTAGTTGGATCAGGTGCGGCCAATACAGGGGTATTGGTGAGGGCGTCCTTTAGCTGGCGGAAGGCTTCCTCACACTCCAGGGTCCAGGTTACTTGGCGGGATTGGTTCTTACGGGTCAGATCAGTGAGGGGCTTGGCTACGCTGCTGTAATTGGGAATTTCCTGTAATACCCCACTGTCCCTAGAAACGCCATGACTTGGGTTTTAGTGCGTGGGGTGGGCCATTTGGCTATGGCCTCAATCTTGGCTGGTTCTGGTCTTTGTTTCCTACTTCCTACCCAATGCCCTAAATACTGAACCTCTGCTTTGCCCACGTGACACTTGTTTGGGTTCAGGGTGATTCCGGCCTTGTGGATCCTGTCCAATACTGTCTCTAGGTGATTTAGATGCTCTTCCCATGTCGCGCTGTAGATGGCGATGTCGTCCACGTAGGCACAAGCATAGTCCTGGAGACCATCCAGAAGCCGGTCAGCCAGCCTCTGGAAGGTCGCGGGGCAGTCTTCATCCCGAATGGCATAACTTGAAACTGGAATAAGCCAAACGGGGTTACAAATGCCGACTTGAGAATAGCGTCAGGACTAGGGGGAATCTGCCACTAGCCTTTGCATAAATCGATGGTGGTCAAATACTTTGCCCACGCCAGCCGGTCTAACAACTCATCCACACGCGGCATGGGATACGCATCCGTCACTGTTTTCTCATTGAGTTTACGATAGTCTACACAAAACTGTGTAGTCCCATCCTTCTTGGGCACTAAAACTACGGGGGATGCCCAGGGACTATCTTACTCTTCAATGACCCCTAAACGCAACATCTCTTGTATCTCTTGTCGCATCCCTTCTCGCACAGACTCAAGGACGCGGAAGGGGGGTTGTCGCAGGGGGGTCTGATCCTGAATCTCAACCTTGTGTTGTGTTGTACCCTGGTTTCCCCGAAAACATCATCTGTTGCTGCCTCAACAACTCCTCCGCCTGCTGTCTCTCCCGGGGGCCTAGGTCTTCACCCAAGTGTACCTGGTCCCATGTTTTAGACTTTCCCCTAAAACATCAGGCAAGGGAAGTCCGGCTAAATCCTCTGCTTCAGGTGCACAGATGGCCACTACCTCTTCAGGGCGCTCCCGGTAGGGCTTCAGCATATTCACGTGGAACATGCGGATAACCCTGGGGTCGTCACAATCGGTGACATTATAGGTTGTGTCGGCTATTTTCCCCACTACCTGGTAGGGCCCCTGCCATGCAGCTTGGAACTTGTTCTGCCTGGTGGTAACACCAGGACCTTCTGTCCTATTTCCAAGGTGCACTTTCTGGCCCTCCGATCGTACCATACGCGCTGGCGCCGCTGGGCCACCTGTATGTTCCCACGTACAGCCTGGGTCAGCTCCTGTAGGCGGTCCCGGAATTCCAGCACATAGGGTACAATAGGGATCCCTTCTATGATGCCCCTTCCCAGTGTTCTAGCACTAAGTCTAGGGGTCCCCTTACCCGTCTCCCGTATACCAGTTTGAACGGGGAGAACCCCGTGGATTCTTGGGGCACCTCCCGATAGGCAAAAGGGAGGTGTGGCAAGAATTTCTCCCAGTCCCTGTAGGTCCTGGTAAAAGTCCCAATCAGTTGTTTTAACGTCCCGTTAAAGCGTTCACACAACCCACACGTAACAACGCCTGTAAAATATGGACCGTATTTCCCTACTCTGAGTGTGACACCGGCCTAAGGCACACTTTTTTTTTTTCTCCAAATTTCGGAGGAAAGTGTGGGGTATGTCTTATAGTCCATATGCAACGTGGGGAGGGGCAGCGGTGGAGTGGGATCGCACTGACATCACTCGCAGGAGGCAGGAAAATGTCACCACTGCACGAATCCGGGGCTGGAAACCATGTGGTTCCGATGCTTAGCCTATGTGCACACGTTGCGGATTTTGATGCGTTTCTGCAGCACTTTTGGACGTGCGGAATTTCATCAAATCCGCAGTGTAGTGCACTACCAATGTTAGTCAATGGGAAATTAAAAATTGCTGTGCACATGCTGCTGAAAAATATTCGCCGATTTGCAGCGTTTTATTTTCCGCAGCATGTCAATACTTTTTCCAGATCTGCAGCGTTTGTGCACCCATTAACTTACATTGAGTCAGGCAAATCCACAGCAAAACCGCAGGTTTAGAAAGATCTGCGGTTTTGATGCGGAGTTGCGTGCGAGAGACGCTGCAGATCGGGGGAGAAAGAGTGTGTGGGCGGAGACTGTGTGTGTGCGGAGAAGATGTGCGTGTCTGTGTGTGTCTGCGGGGCTGTGTGTGTGTCTGTGCAGGTCTTTATGTAGCCATGCATCGTCCAATGGGGCTACAGTGACAGCTAGCTGATGATGGGACAGTAGTCCCATCATCCGGCTACTGTGTTAAAGTGTAAAAAACAAAACAAAAACACATACAAACATATAGTACACATACTCACCATAAATCGCCCTCGATCACCTGTAAAAAATATAAAAAAAGAAACCAACAGTGTTCTCCCTGTTACGAAGTAATCCATTAATAACGATTGTTCCACGCCGATCTTCCATGTAGAGCTGTCATATCGGCAGATGTGACCGCTCTCCAGGGGCCTGTGGTGATGCAATGACGGCAGGTATCCTTCCGCAGTGTATCACTCCGCCGTCAGAAGTCAATTGAGTTCAAGCTGTCACTTGTGGCACCGCTGCATGGGAAAATTCTTACGCAGCAGTGCCGTAAGAGAGCATGAACTCATTGAACCCACAGTGATAACACTGCAGGAGCCATTATCTCCTGTCAGTGTATCACTGGAGGCCCTGTAGAGCGGTCACATCGCCTGATGTGACTGCTCTAAAAGAGAGATTGTGGGACACTCGTTATTTAATGGATTAAGTCGAATCAGGGAGTATTTGTGTTGGTTTCTTTTATTTTTTTACAGGTGATCAAGGGCGTTGCATGGATTAGGAGAACAATAAAGATGGCAAACTGTGTTTAGTGTTTATTTCATTAAAATACTTTATTCAGGCTGTGTGTTTATTAGTTGTTTGTAGCCAGGTGGGGGCCAATATCCATGGCCCCTTCCTAGGCTATTAATATCACGTCATTTTTTGCCCCCCCCCCCTTCATTTTAATAGCCAGTAAAGGCTAAATATACAGCTGTGGGCTGATATTCATAGCCTGGTTAGATTCATGGGTATTGACCTCTTCCTAGGCCATAAACATCGGCTCCAAGTCACTGGCTTTCCCTCTCCGGCGCAGAAAATTGCACGGGAGCCCACGCCATTTTTTTCTATTTGTTTTTAAATTAAACAGATATTGCGTTTAAGGCCGGGGTCACACTTGAGAGAAACTCGCACTATCTATCTATCTAAATCCCTCTATCTATAGATGTATCTATATAGATATAATAGAGAGATGCTTAGTACTCGTCCCTTTTGCCTTCACTCTGCGGTCCAGCTTACCCCAAACCATCTCGAGTAGGTTCAGGTCTGGTGACTGTGGAGGCCAGGTCATCTGGCGTAGCACCCCATCACTCTCCTTCTTGGTCAGATAGCCCTTACACAGCCTGGAGGTGTGTTTGGGGTCATTGTCCTGTTGAAAAATGGTCCATCTAAACGCAAACCGGATAGAATAGCATGCTGCTGCAAGATGCTGTGGTAGCCATGCTGGTTCAGTATGCCTTCAATTTTGAATAAATCCCCAACAGTGTCACCAGCAAAGCATCCTCTTTCATGCTTCACGGTGGGAACCAGGCATGTAGAGTCCATCGGTTCACCTTTTGTGCGTCACACAAAGACACGGTAGTTGGAACCAAAGATCTCAAATTTGGACTCATCAGACCAAAGCACAGATTTCCACTGGTGTAATGTCCATTCCTTGTATTCTTTAGCCCAAACAAGTCTCTTCTGCTTGTTGCCTGTCCTTAGCAGTGGTTTCCTAGCAGCTATTTTACCATGAAGGCCTGCTGCACAAAGTCTCCTCTTAACAGTTGTTGTAGAGATGTGTCTGCTGCAAGAACTCTGTGTGGCATTGACCTGTCTCTAATTTGAGCTGCTGTTAACCTTCGATTTCTGAGGCTGGTGACTGGGATAAACTTATCCTCAGAAGCAGAGGTGACTCTTGGTCTTCCTTTCCTGGGGCTGTCCTCATGTGAGCCAGTAGCACTTGATGGTTTTTGCAACTGCACTTGGGGACACTTTCAAAGTTTTCCCAATTTTTCAGACTGAGTGACCTTCATTTCTTAAAGTAATGATGGCCACTCGTTTTTCTTTACTTAGCTGCTTTTTTCTTGCCATAATACAAATTCTAACAGTCTATTCAGTAGGACTATCAGCTGTGTATCCACCAGACTTCTGAACAACACAACTGATAGTCCCTACACCATTTATAAGGCAAGAAATCCCACTTATTAAACCTGACAGGGCACACCTGTGAAGTGAAAACCATTCCCGGTGACAACCTCTTGAAGCTCATCAAGAGAATGCCAAGAGTGTGCAAAGCAGTCATCAAAGCTAAAGGTGGCTACTTTGAAGAACCTAGAATATAAGACATAATATCAGTAGATTCACACTTTTTTGTTAGGTATATAATTCCACATGTGTTAATTCATCGTTTTGATGCCTTCAGTGTGAATGTACAATTTTCATAGTCATGAAAATACAGAAAAATCTTTAAATGAGAAGGTGAGTCCAAACTTTTGGTCTGTACTGTATAAACAGCGTATATATATATATATATATATATATATATATATATATATATATATATATATATATATATATATATATATATATATATATATATATCTGGTTATGTTTTTACGCTGTTCAGTGTGTGAAAATATTCTTACTTCAATAAATTTTTATTGCATATTTTCAGAAAAGAAAATCTTTTCATATGCTTTTTCATGCAAGTTCGATATGTTTTCTGTATTATACATTTTGCCAAAATATTCTAATAGTACAAAATATAGAATTTGATATAAAGCAGTAAAGAATATACAAAAAGGGACAAATTTGGTTTATATCACCATTTTCTGAGACTTGTAACTTAATATAGCTGAGTGAATGCTTGTTTCTAGAGTACTGAGCTGGCTTTTTTTTGCTCTTATTATTTTTTTAGTTCACGTGGAATCTGTGATTGCTTATCTGATAGCTTATGTAATTTATGGCAGTGCTGCTTTCTTGCATTACTTAGTTGAAATGATGCTTCCTATGAGTTCTAACTCTTGAATGCTGGCATCTGGGATTCAACATCATTTATTCAAATGGAAAGTGTTTGATACGTGAAAGTGAGAATCTCACCAAAAAATCAATGTTGTGCTACAATGTTCCCATAACAGTATTCATTCTCTTGGTAAACACTGATTTTTTTTTTGTACTGGTGATGTGAAGAATGGCGTTATCCGAAGCAGAAAGCGTTGAGATCATCCTCAGTCAGATGTTCCAGCATCTGAATTTTAGAAAGGGGCAATTCATGGCAGGACACAATTTGCTGAATTGAGGCACGAATAGTCCCACATTCCAGAGACAGGCGTTGAGTTTTGTGTTGCCGGCCCTTGAAAACAGCCTTTTTGCCTGTACTATCTGTAGTAGTTTTTTGTTATTCAGTTTTATATTTATCGGTGACAGAACATGCATCTCCGAATTTGGCAAGAGGTTTGTCACCTGCCCTCTGGGTAATGGATGGCATGCTTGGTGTTGGTTGAATGATTTACAATGACTCCAGCAATGAGGACAGTCTACTGCATGGGATAACGCTATCCTCCACATCGTCTGTACACAATACAAGCCACAATTTTAACATGAAAACATAATTATAGAACTGTTGAATGATAAAAATTATTTGCACATTAGTAATTTTGTTGTCCTGTATCTCCACAATGGAATGATGAGAAAAAAAGAAAAAGGTTTTCTGTTCATTCCTGCTACTAAGTGCAAACATGTACAGCTTGTAAGCCAAAAATTGTAAGATATCCTCTTTAAACAAAACTGAAACTTCACTTTAAACATTGAGTGTAATTATGATAGTGTTAATAGTGCAATTGATTTTTATCAGATTGTACAATCCAGGCATAAACACACTTTAGCCAATTGGCGCAATCTTCCTGGTGCAGTTACCTGGGATGAAGTATGAATGGAGAGATGCAACTATATAAGAAAGTGGGAATCCCCAAAACACAAAGATTTTTTACTGCATAATACTCTTTCTACTATTGTAGAGATACTTTATTTTATGAAGACTTTCATCTCCAAGATGTTCTGAAAAAATATGAAGTTTTGTATCTGGACAATAACGAAGCAAACTTGGTGTTATCATATATCTGCAAAGATGAAGGTACCGTAAATATCTGCATTACTAGTATCTCCGAATCTTAGAAGATCAAAATAAGTATTACATAAAAAAATAATGGACTTTTATACATGAAGAGGGAATGTAGTCATGCAGTGAAATTGAAAAATGTTTTTCTTCTTCCAGATGATTTCCTTTGTTTTCCTTTACACCCTTCCCACACTGCTCTGTAGTAGCTCCTAGTTGTTGGGTGTCCATAGGTTGCTGTGGAAGCATGGTGACGTAAACATAGAGGCCAGGCCTGTAGTGTAACTGAGCCTAACAGGGCTGCCTACGCCAGTAAGAATACACCAGTAGGAAGTCCATTAGTTAAGCCCACCCATCTAATTCCTGAACATTTACTCCACTTTAATGGCAAATATTTTGCCGCAAGTGTACTCCAGTCACTGACTCCACTAACATTTCTAACATTTTTGAATCCTTACAACATGCACATTTTAGGCTATCCGGATTCTCAGGTGTTGCCAATGATAGCCATATTTTTTGGCTTTTAAACACTTAAGGCGTTCAAGACACCAAGTGGTTTTTGAGTACCATAATTTTCTGCTTAGATTCCAATCAATAAATTCAATGCAAGTCAAAGGGAAGGCCAAAAAGACAAAATGACATCTTTTGTAATTTTTTGACAGCATTTTAGCATCTGAAAAAGTGTTACAAATTAATTACATTCCCTAAAGGTACCTTCACACATAACGATATTGTTAACGATATCGTTGCTATTTGTGACGTAGCAACGATATCGTTAATAAAATCGTTGTGTGTGACAGCGACCAACGATCAGGCCCCTGCTGGGAGATCGTTGGTCGCTGAATAAAGGCCAGAACTTTATTTCGTCGCTGGACTCCTGCTGACATCGCTGGATCGGCGTGTGTGACACCGATCCAGCGATGTCTTCACTGGTAACCAGGGTAAACATCGGGTAACTAAGCGCAGGGCCGCGCTTAGTAACCCGATGTTTACCCTGGTTACCATGCTAAAAGTAAAAAAAAACAAACACTACATACTTACCTACCGCTGTCTGTCCTCCAGCACTGTGCTCTGCACTCCTCCTGCACTGGCTGTGAGCCGGAAAGCAGAGCGGTGACGTCACCGCTCTGCTTTCCGGCTCACAGCCAGTACAGGAGGAGAGCAGAGAAGCAGAGCGCAGCGCTGGAGGACAGACAGCGCTAGGTAAGTATGTAGTGTTTGTTTTTTTTTACTTTTAGCATGGTAACCAGGGTAAACATCGGGTTACTAAGCGCGGCCCTGCGCTTAGTTACCCGATGTTTACCCTGGTTACCGACATCGTTGGTCGCTGGAGAGCAGTCTGTGTGACAGCTCTCCAGCGACCAAACAGCGACGCTGCAGCGATCCGGATCGTTGTCGGTATCGCTGCAGCGTCGCTTAATGTGAAGGGGCCTTTAGGCCCCCTTCACATGTCAGTGTGTCAGGTATGGTGATAGTATGTCTCAGGTGTGGTGACAGTTTTCACACATAAAAAAACTTACACACGTAGATCCATTCAAGTGAATGGATCTCCACAGACCACGTTGACATGTCAGTTTCTTGCCAGAAGCACGGTTCGTAATACGCACTCGCACGTGCACACTGGCTAAACGGACAGCTGCGGACTGATATTAATAGGCTATGAAGGGGCCATGGAGGATATTGACCCCCTCCCGGGCTAAGAACATCAGCCCTCAGCTGCCACACAAATAGAGCATCCATTAGATGCGTCAATTCTGTCTTTTAGCCTCGGCTGTTCCTGCTTACCCTAGTGGGGTAATCATAAGTCGGCATCTGTGCTATAAGTAAACAAAATGACGTGGAGTCTCATCTATTTTTGATAACCGCGTAGGCAAAACTGACAGCTGCGGGCTGCATCCCTCAGCTGCCTGCTTTATCATGGCTGGTTATCAAAAATAGATGGCTCCCAAACTGTTTGTTTTTTTTCATTTAAATAAATCATTTTAAAAGACGGCGTGGGATCTCCCCCATTTGTGACAACCAGCCAAGCTAAAGTAAACCGCTGGAGGCTGGTATTCTCAGACTGGTAACGGGCCATGGATATTGCCCCTCCCAGCTTAATAATAGCAGCCCGCAGCTGCCCCAGAAAAGGCGCATCTAATTTAGTCGCCGATTCTGGTACTTTGCCCATATCTTCCCACTTGCACTGATGCGGTGGCAAGTGGGGTAATGGTTGTAGGGTTGATATCAGCTGTTTTATGGCTGCTGACATCAAATCCACAGTTTAGTATTGAGAGCCGTTTATAAAATACCCCCATTACTAACACCATAGTTAGATTGTAAAAAAGCCAGAATTAAATCCTTTAATTGAAAGAAAAACAAGACCCCTTTCTTTTAAATTAAAATACAGAAGCACAGTTATACTCACCTTACGCTTAAAGGGAACCTGATACCTGATACCCCTCCCCCCCCCCCCCAGGCGTTTGTAACTGAAAGACCCACCTTGTGCAGCACTAATGCTGCATTCTGACAAGGTGGCTCTTTTAGTTCTTGGTGCTGTAACTGCAGAAATAATTGATTTTGCAATTTGTCCAAAATACCTTGAAATAGTCCTGGGGGCAGGTCTTTCCCCTCCTAATGCAGATGCAGCACCGCCGTCACTCATGCCCTCTTGGCGCCTGGCACCGCCTACTCAGCGTTGTTTTCAACTGTCATGGCACCTGCGCTGTTATCTTATGTCTTGGGCATGCGCACACTGTCATCTTGTCAGATTTAATGATCTTACCGCCGATCAGAGCCGCTGGTGCTTCTCGCCCTGTCATGCAGATAACAGAGTGGGAAACACCCGGTGATCGGGCTCCCAAACCTGAACAGTAACAAAAACGTCTTGGAGAAGTCCATGTTTGGGATCCATGTTTGGGGTCCGTGTCTGAAACACTAGGTATTTGGTACAGACTCCAAACTTTACTGTTCGGGTTCGCCCATCTCTATACACAATATATACTTGAAAGTGAGTTAAAAATAGTGAGCATAACTTAATTATGGAGATACAACTATAGCCAATATTTGGAATATGCACTCAATCCATAAAAATTTGGGCCTATATGGTATGTCAAATTGTGTTGGCATCACAGCAATTTTTTCCACTATGTTTACAAGCAAGGAAAATGTAGTCAAAAAAATCCCCTTCCTTGTGCTCTATTGACTACCCATCCCAGGCTGAGTACAGTGCCTGGCACACCTGCAACTAGGCATTATGTTTCTGATTTCAGCCACTTTATCTGGCCATTGCTTTGTTCCTTAAAGGGAACCTGTCACCCCCAAAATCGAAGATGAGGTAAGCCCACCGGCATCAGGGGCTTATCTACAGCATTCTGTAATTCTGTAGATAAGCCCCCGATGTATCCTGAAAGATGAGAAAAAGAGGTTAGATTATACTCACCCAGGGGGCTATGGGTGTCGCGGTCCGGTCCGGGGCCTCCCATCTTCTTACGATGATGTCCTCTTCGGGAAAGGTCAGAGAGGCCCAACGCCTGCGCACTACATTACTTTGCTCTGCCCTCAACAGGGCAGACAAAGTACGCCAGAGCCGCAGCGTGAAGACAAGAAGAGGACGTTATCTCAAATACAGACAAATACAATTAAATGTCTGCAGCCAAAAACAAACAAAAACGGGTGCTTAAAATAATGAGATTTGGGGGAACTTTGAACGCATTGTAATGCAAGCAAAACCAATGCGTCCAGCTAACAAGTACCAAGAGTAATTCTTGTTAGCGGAAACGCATTGGTTTTGCTTGCATTAGAGGAACCTCCAAGATTTTATGAATCAATAAAGTTGAAGTTTTACCTATTGTTACCTGCTACTTCGCTGGAGGACACTTTCTTTATACATTTGCTGCGCCTAGATTCGAGCGGTTCCTTGCAAAGGCTTTACAAAGATCCCTACTGCAGCTGACTGGTGAGCTGACTCTCCTATCCTTCCTTTCACAACATTCACCAATCTTGTTGGTTCTTCCTGTGCCGAGTGATCATGCGCCCCCACTAATTAAGGTAATGAATATGCACGCCTCTCCACTCCCATAGGCGTGGAGGGAATATTCATTACCTTAATGAGCGGGCCACGTGATCGCTCAGCACAGGAAGAGCTGAAGGCGCTGGAACCAACGAGAGGCTGTGAGGGCGCCGGGACCAACGAGATGCTGCGATGGCGCTGGGACCAACGAGATGCTGCGAGGGCGTGTGGAAGGTGAGTAGGATGCCATGCATACTTGGACAGGACGGGGGAGCCATGCATACCAGGACAGGGTAGCCATGCATACCAGGTAGGGATAAGGGGACAATGCATACCCGGCTTATACTCGATTCAATAAGGGTGTGTTTCCACGGTCAGGAAATGCTGCGTGTTTGACGCTGCGTAGAGCCGCAGCGTCAAACACTCAGCGTCCAGATGTTACTGCATAGGGGAGATTTCCTGAAATCCCTTCTCCACTATGCGTTCAAACACGCAGGCGGCAGACCCTCATAAACGGACATGTGGCGCGTCTTTTCAGAACGCAGCATGTCTGTTTACAATGCGGTGACCCTGCGTCGCCGCACCGTAAATTACCCATAGATTAGATGCAGTAAAACCGCATCTAATGATTAGTCACATGCGTAGTAAGTGCATAAACACAGCTTACTACGCATGTCTCCTAATTTACATGCGGGCTTACCTGTCCCACCGCCAGAGGTACGCGTCCACTGCATTTCTTGCGTTAAACTTATCGTGAGAACTGCCGTGCACGTGACCGGGGGTTATCTACGGTCACTAGTCTGTTTCTCTCGATCAGCTGATTGTGAGAACGCTGCAGTGTAGGTGATCGCTGGAGATTTATCTCCAGCGATCATCTACAAGCTCTGCTATGTCTGGATGTCAGGCATCCAGATGTAGCAGAGCTGGACTCGTCGTGGGACACTCGTTATTAAGGACTACGTCGGACTCAGGGAGTATAATGTTGGTTTATTATTTTTCTTTTTTTCTAGGAGACGAGGGCTTCGCTTGGATTACCAGTTCAATAAAAATATGGTCAAAACTCATTAAAATACTTTATTCTGCATGTGTGTGTGTGTTATTAACCCTTTACCAAATATAGGATTAGTAACAGTAGGTATCTTATTGACGCCTCTCCATTACAAAGCCAGCTTAATGTCACCTACCGCTACTCGGTAATTTATTTTTAAATTAAACAGATATTGCTTTTAAGGCCTGAATCACACATGCGAGAAACTTGGATGAGTCTCGCATCTTAATACCCGGCACTGTCGCCGGCACTCAGGAGCGGAGCTTGCTGCTGCACAGAAATGCATGCAACAGCATCCCGGCCTAACTTTTTATGTACCATTTTATTATATTTATTACTAAACATCGGGCTTGGTATTATCTATCTATTATCTGTCTATCGTATCTATCTATTATCTATCGTATTTATCTATCGTATCTATCATCTATCTATCGATATACCTAGCTATCTATAGATATATCTATCAATAGATATATTTATATATCTTTATGTATATTTATAGATAGATACGATAGATACGATAGATCTATTTATCTGTTATCTATCTAGCCCATATCTATCTATCATCTATCTATCAGTGTGTGTAACATTATTCTTCAATGGAGTATGTAAATGAAGAGGTTGGACATGAAATGACATCACAATTCTTTTTTTTTTGTATATCTTTATTTAGCTTACAAAAACACACAAATCCGCATGAAAAAAAACGCATCAAAAACACAGGTGACCTGCCAGTGTCCTCAGGTGCAGATTTGCTGCAAATTTTACCTGCGTTAAATCCTGAGCAAATCCTGATGCAATCCTGACCGTGTAAACATACCCTAAGCTTACCCAGTTTTCCCTGGCAAAATTAGGTGCCACGGCTTATACTCAAGTCGGCTTATACTCGAGTATATACGGTAGTTAGAGTAGCGGACATTGCAGTGTAAGTGACATCCTATAGTAATTAGTATAGTGGAGTTTTATAGGTAGGGAGGTAGCAAATTAGAGTAGCAGACATCACAATGTTAATGACATCCGATTTATTTATTTTTTATACAATCCTTTTTTTTTTTTTTTTAACATCTACTGATTTTTTTCTTCCCCCACCCCTCAAAACTATCTGCCGATTATTATGGATTTCATTGGCCACTCTTTGTTAGCGAGGAAATAATAAATCTTATGGTGGCCTAAACAATTTTGTATGCCCATAAAATTTTCACCAGAAATCCCACATTGTCAGACACCAGATAGACCCCTCTAAATGCAGCAGAAATTATGACATTTTTAAGGCATTGTGCTGCATATCGCCATAGTCAGAAAACTGGAGCTTCGGCAATACTGTAATACTGATATACTCTACAGCACACCGGTATTCTGTATGGCCATGACCGGGACATGATTTTAAGCTATCCAAAAAATTTTGCATTATAGTGATAATGTGCAGTGTCCTCCCCGAGATGATCCTAACTTTGTCAATATAAAATTTGGCCAGTAGTTGAACACTCCAGAAGAAGATTTGATGAGGTGTACAGCCCCTAAAGGATAATCTCTATAGATGGTTCATTTCAAATGGAGTCTAAAATTCCGACAGTACGAGGACTGTCATGATCCCAATGGCAGGGGATCACTAAAGGACAAGCACAGATACAAACAAGCTCTAGGGCGATGGAACCTGAGCTGACCGCGACCCTGAACCTAACACACAAATAAAAGTAGCCGGGGAACGTGCCTACGATGATCCTAGACGTCTCGCTCCAGCCGAAGATCTAACTTCCCCTATTAGAAGAAACACAGACCTCTCTTGCCTCCAGAGAAATCCCCCACAGAAATAGCAGCCCCCCACATATAATGACGGTGAAATGAGAGGAAAGCACATACGCAGTATGAAAACAGTTTCAGCAAAATGAGGCCCGCTAAAGCTAGATAGCAGAGGATACAAAAGTGAACTGCGCGGTCAGCGAAAAACCCTTCAAAAAACCATCCTGAAATTACTTGAACTCATGTGCCAACTCATGGTACATGAGGAGCAATTTCAGCCCACTAGAGCAACCAGCAGCAAGAATCACATATCTGCAGGCTGGACTAAAAACCAAATAAAGCAAAACACCAAAACAGGAAAATCTGAACTTAGCTTGACCAGAAGGTTCTAGGAGCAGGGAGCAGAGGTAACAAGACACACTGGATACATTGATAACCGGCGAGGAAATGCCAGCAAAGCCAGGTTAAATAGGAAACTCCCATATCCTGATGGAACAGGTGGAACCCAGAGACCCAGGAAAGACAAGTCACCCAGTACCATCAGTAACCACCAGAGGGAGCCCAAAAACAGAACTCACAACAGAGGACCAGGTACGGAATTAAAGTACCTCGGGATACACACACAGATTTAGGGTCTACAAACGGAAGGACACCCAGATTGTCCCCCCTGAATGCCCCCTTTTCTGGGGGTGAGTGGGAAAATTGTGTGGTAATTGCTGCACCCACTGCTGGATAAGGGTTATCACCTCTACATTGAAAACTTTTACCCCAGCATCCTACTTTTCAAGACCCTCTCTGTCAGAGATACAGTTGTATGAGGCACCGTGCAAAAAAAATCAGAGAGGTCTCCCTAAGCTGCTAATTGGGCAACTGCTAAGAAAAGATGAAAGCAGAGTCCAGTGCAGCGACAACATGCTGGTGGTCAAGTATAAGGACAAGAGGGATGTCCTTATCTTGACCACCACACACGGTGACAGCAGCTCTCTTATCATTGGCCAAGGTACCACAACACACACAAGTCCCAAAGCCAGATTGTATCTTGGATTACAATTGGTTTTTGGGGGTGTAGATCAGTGTCATGCCGCTGTCGCTCCCGCCTCTTGCGCCCTGTCATACTCACCTGTCTTTGGCGTTCCGGCACGCCTCTCCTGCGGTGTCCTCCTCTCTGTGCTCACTCCCAGCCGCTCCTGCTCGTCGGGCACGCACGCACACCAGATTCAGCACTGCACATGCGCACCTTTGATATTCCTGCTGGCGCTCCTTCTCATCCTCTCGATCGTCTTGGAGGACCTTCACCCGGAAGTGCTGCGTCGCACCAGTATGTAAGCTGCTCCCGCCCTATCCTCTATGCCTGTAGATCATTTGTGTTGCAAGTGTTCTTGGCCCCTCGCCAGTGCTGTGTTGTTCCTGTTTCTCCTGATCCTGGTTCTCTGTATTTCTTCCAGCGCCATACCTGTGTGTCCGCTTCCGTGGGTCCCTGCGTTCCAGTGCTCCTGCTCTTCCTGTATCGCCAGTCTTGTGTCACTGTGCCTTTGCTTCCCTGGGTCTCTTTAGTTCAGTCCCGTGTGCCACCTATCTTAGCAGTCGTGCCCCTTTACAGTCCTGTGTCTCTGTAGCCTCTGTCTATACAGCCCTGCATCTCTGCACTCCTGTCCTCAGTCCGGTGTCTCTCCTGGTCCCACATCTTCATTGAGTCTTGTCAGAATTGTTTTCCCCAGCTTCCAAGGCGATAGTCCCTCACGGGCCTGCCCCTAACTCTCCCTGTATAGGGGGCGGTCCACCTGGTCAGCTCGTCCGTGAGGGGTTCGTCGCCATGGTCCAGTGGGTCCACTTTACGTTTTTCTTCGTGCATCATCACAATCAGTCAGATCAGGTCCTAAAACCATACAGTGCCAAAAAACTAAACTATGGTACAAAATATTGGCTGTGGACATTGTACAGATGGTACTGTACAACGCTCTTGTGCTGTTTCGATCTGCAGTTAATGAGGGGACCTTCCTTCATTTTCAGGAGATACTGATCAATGCACTAATGTTTGTGACTCAGGAAGGTGAGGGTCCCAGTACTTCTGAAACTGATGATGTTGGAATCGTCCCAGGTCAACATTTTCCAGGAGAGGTTCACTAAACTGCAAAGAAGGGAAGATCACAAACAAGGTGTAGAGAATGCTCCAAGAGGAGAATACGAAGAGACACAATTTACCATTGTGAAACCTTCCCTGAGAAACCAGGCCTTTTTTTTATTAAGGATTGCTTCAAAATGTACAATAAGTCGATAAATTAATAAAATTTGTTTTTACCCTGTTGACACAACACGCTTTTATAGTCTAAAAAAAAACCCACAAAAATTGAGATTGGATTAAGTTGGTATACATGCAGCACATAAACGCATGCTCAAATTGGCCATAAAGCGCACAAAACCTACAAGGTGTTGTACACTTATAGTCTGATGTACTCTGCACAACTTACACATACCACCACATTATAAATTCATACAGTAGTAAAACCGAAAGTATTATAATCATTACTATAAAACTATGCCACAGGGGCTCTCCAAATGTGACATGGCACATACAGACCATTCCATCAAAGTCTGCTCTCCAAACCGTTACTCCTTCACTTCCAAACTCTGCCATGCACCCAAACTGTAATTTTCCAACATATATGGGGCGTCTGCGTATTTAGGGGAAATTACACAATAGTTTTTGCTGTCAATTTTTTTTCCTGTTACCCTTGTGATAATGAAAAAAATGGGGCTAAAATGTCTATAGTTTTTTTTTTTTACTTTTTTATTTTCACGGCTTAATGTTATTTTATGTGCAGCACCTGGGGTTTCAAGGTGCTCACGACACACCTAGAGAAAGTCATTGGGGGGTCTAGTTTCCAGAATAGGGTCCCATGTGGGGGGGTTTCTACTGTTTAGGCACATCATGCACTATTCAAACGCGACATGGCATACACAGACCATTCCATCAAAGTCTGTGCTCCAAACCATCAAACCTTCACTTCTGAGCCCTGCCATGTGCCCCAGCAGTGGTTTTCTCCCACATATGGGGTATCTGTGTACTCAGGACAAATTGCACAACATTTTTTTTGGTCCATTTTTTCCTGTTACCCTTGTGAAAAGAAAAAAAATTGGACCTAAACATTTTTGTGAAAAATGTTTGATCTTATTTTCACGGCTCAATGTTTTAAAGTTCTGTGAAGCACCTGGAGGTTCAAGATGCTCACTACACATCTAGATAAGTTCCTTGGAGAATCTAGTTTCCAAAATAGGGTCGATTGTGGGCTGTTTCCACTGTTTAGGCATATCAAGGGCTCTCCAAACAACACATGCTCTCCGCTCTCAATTCCACCCACTTTGCGTTCATAAAGTCAAATGGTGCTCCTTCCCTTCCGAGCCCTGTTGTGCATCCAAACAGTGGTTTTCCCCCCATATATAGGGTATCGGCGTACTCAGTAAAAATTGCACAACAGTTTTAACCCTTCTAACTTCCTATAAAAAAATGTATGATTCAAAAAATTTTCTAATGTAAAGTAGACGTTTGGGACATGTTCTTTATTATTTATAAACTATTTTGTGTGACATAGCTCTCTGGTTTAAGGGCATATAATTGAAAAGTTTGAAAATTGCTAAATTCCGAAATTTTTCACCAAATGTCCTTTTTTTTGTCGAATCGAACAAGTTTTACCACTGTTATGAAATGCAATATGGCATGAGAAAACAATCTCAGAATTGGTGGGATCCATCAGTGTTCCAGAGTTATTACCTCATAAAGTGACAGAATTGAAAAATTGGCCTGGTCAGGAAGATGAAAACATTCTTTGGGGTAAAGGATTTAACATCTTGATATGGCATACTCCAGGTACAGCCCAGAAAACTAAATTGATGTGATGAATGGGAAGCTTATATAGAATGCCACACATCATTACATATTAGAAATATCTACATATTTTATAATGTTATTAAAGTCCTTTGATCATTATTTCACATTAACCTATTAGCACACCCTGGCATAACTGTACTTCAAAGTCAATGAGCCCATGTATGGAGCGGGTTTAACCCCTATCTGACCTTGGACGGGATAGTACGTCCAAGGTCAGATCCCCTGCTTTGATGCAGGGCTCCGCGGTGAGCCCGCATCAAAGCCGGGACACGTCAGCTGTTTTGAACAGCTGACGTGCCCGTAATAGGCGCGGGCAGAATCGCGATCTACCCGCACCTATTAACTAGTTAAATGCCGCTGTCAAACGCAGACAGCGGCATTTAACCACCGCTTCCGGCCGGGCGGCCGGAAATGACGTCATCGCCGACCCCCGTCACATGATCGGGGGTCGACCATGCGTCTCCATTGTAACCATAGAGGTCCTTGAGACCTCTATGGTTACTGATCGCCGGTGGCTGTGAGCGCCACTCTATGGTCGGCGCTCACAGCACACCTGCATTTCTGCTACATAGCAGCGATTAGCAGATCGCTGCTATGTAGCAGAGGCGATCGAGTTGTGCCTGCTTCTAGCCTCCCATGGAGGCTATTGAAGCATGGCAAAAGTAAAAAAAAAAAGTTAAAAAAAATGTTAAAAAAATTAAAAAAAATATAAAATCACCCCCCTTTCGCCCCAATCAAAATAAATCAATAAAAAAAATATCAAATCTACACATATTTGGTATCGCCGCGCTCAGAATCGCCCGATCTATCAATTAAAAAAAGCATTAAACTGATCGCTAAACAGCGTAGCGGGAAAAAAATTAGAAACACCAGAATTACGTTTTTTTGGTCGCCGCGACATTGCATTAAAATGCAATAACGGGCGATCAAAAGAACGTATCTGCACCGAAATGCTATCATTAAAAACGTCATCTCGGCACGCAAAAAATAAGCCCTCAACCGACCCCAGATCACGAAAAATGGAGACGCTACGAGTATCGGAAATTGTATAAACCTACAAAGACCAGGGAGCGAGATGCCCCAAGAATTAATATAATACACAAAATAATCATAAAAAATATATAAACTTTATTAATAGACAAAATATAGGACAAAACATATAAATATGAGAGTATGGTGATGATAGACAAGCAGAACATTCCTATGGGCATATATACAAACACATAGGCACAAAACTAGTGCCATATAAAGTGACAAGTGCAACGTGTACAGGGTAAATAGCCCGCACCTGTGTGCATACACCGGGTCGTATAATGGACAGGACAACGTGGCTACACTACCGCAACCCTAAATGTAACGGAGGAACATTACCTATTCATAGAGGAGCGGAGTGCAACAACAACATATGCGTTCTCAGTATAAATACCAGGTATAAGAGTAATAAAAACCAAACATGGTACTATAGGCTGTGCCTCCACGGTAACAAACCGCATACTAATGCCATCCAACAAGTAATCACATCACTGATGTTCCCAAAAGAGAACCGTCCCAGTGCTTACCCATGTCGTACAGATGCCCAGACACGAAATGTCCTGCTGGAAGCCCCGACGCGCGTTTCGCGTATTCAAATGCTTCCTCGGGGGGCTGTGTGGTCTCTCTAAATGTACCCAGTTTTTATAGTGTGTGTGCATCTGAAATCCATTAGCCGCAATGATGTACGGCGCATGCGCGTAGAGAGGACGGCAACCACCGCGCAGCTTCCGGCCTTCCCATCGGCGCCGAGCAGAGAGGGAAATCCCTCATGACGTCAGCACAGCCCAGCGTCGATGTACGGAAGCCTTTAGCAACGCGGCGTCACCGCCACTCCAACGCGCATGCGCACCACCGCGGGGGCCATAATGAGAAAGGGCAAATACGCTGGCAAAAAGATCACTGTCCTTACAACACGGTGGGTACTATCCTAGACAAGCAATATGACGCAGACAGTTTAACCAAACAAATATATGTAACATTGGCACCCGAACTCATTCATTAACCATAAATATTCGGATATTCCGGATTTTCCAGTTCCAAGTCCATATCCTGTCATGGCGACGAAACTTTAGTGCATCGCAGCACGACCCTTCGGTGATGTTAATATTGGTCACATCCATATCGTATCATATTGAGGGATGTTACATAGATGCAAATAACTCCAGTTCTCCCAGGTATAGCTGTCCATATGGTTATTATTTCCCCTCCAAGCCGCAAGCCCTTACTCCAGGCCCAAGATGTAAAGGATGTCAATCAACAATAACTACTAAAATAAAAATACTGAAAAAGACAGAAACAAACACAAAAATTAAAACCAAGTTAAACAACAGAAAAACTAAAAACCAAAGAAGACAGAGGATATCGCCATTAGGCCTATAGAAAAGAGACAAATGATAGCTGCTCATTAAGGCCATTGGGGGCCATGGTACCCAGGGCAACTATCCACCGGCACTCTATTTGTGCCAGTAAACGTTTAAGGTCCCCTCCTCTATTTCCAGCGTGGACCCTGTCAATTCCTCGTACCTTAAATGATGACGGATTGCAGGCATGATAACGCCTGAAATGTCTTGGGATGGTGTGCAATTCCGCTATATTAAGCGCATCTTTCGCCGCCACGATCCCCCTAACATGTTCCCGGACCCTGACACGGAGTTCCCGAGATGTAAGGCCAATATAGATCAAGTTACACGAACAAGTGGCGTAATACACCACGTAAGTGGTGCTACAGGAAATATAGCTCGTGATACGGTAATCCCTACCTCCCCCTGCCGCCGAAAAGTTAGTGGCTCTAATTATATTCTGGCAGGCCTTACATGACCCACAAGGGTAACACCCCCATCTCTGGGGTCCTGATCCAAAAATACCTGGTGTGGCCGGAACGTAATGGCTTCTTACCAATTGATCCTTAAGACTCTTCCCTCTTCTTGCAGTAAGGAGGGGACGGTCAGGTAAGATTTTATTAAGCGTTGGTTCCGTTCTCAAAACTGACCAATGTCTCTGTAGAATCTCCCTAATTTCCTCCCACCTATTATTATAGGTGGAGATAAAACGTAACGGCTGGGTTGATTTAGATGGAGTAGGCCGCGGAGGTCTCCGGAGTAGCTGACATCTGGGCGATGCTCTAGCCCTGAAGTAACCTTTTTTGATAACTCTGTTGCTATAGCCCCGATCCTGGAACCTTTCGGCAAGGTCCCGAGCCTGCTTCTCGAAGACCTCATCCGCCGAACAGATTCTTTTCATTCTAAGAAACTGGCCCACAGGAATAGCGCGTATCGTGGACCGCGTGTGCGCTGAGGTGGAATGTAGGAGAGAGTTGACCGACGTCTCCTTTCGGAAGACGTCGGTCCGAATCTCCCCATCCATACTTCTCATGATTTTAATGTCCAGAAAATCAATCTCATTACCCGCTATCCTGTGGGTCAGCCTGATGTTACGGTTATTTTGGTTCAAGTCCTGGATGAAGTCAACGAGTGCCGCCTCGGGACCCTGCCAAATCATCAACACATCGTCAATATAACGATACCAGCACTGCACATGAGAGGCGGCGCATACGCCCCCGCCGAAAACCTCCCTCTCCCAAAGTCCGAGAAAGAGGTTAGCGTACGAGGGCGCACACGCCGCGCCCATGGCAGTGCCGCGTTTCTGTAAAAAGAAACGATCTTTGAATAAAAAGAAATTATGTGTTAAAATGAATTGTAAAAGCTCCAGGATCAGGGCCTGCAACAGGGAATCCAGATTACTCATACCCAGGAATAATTCAGCTGCCTCCAAGCCATCCTCATGTTGAATACTAGTGTAGAGTGATTCTACATCGACAGTGGCAAACACCATATCAGGTTCCAAGGTCAGGCCATCAATTTTACCCAGGACGTCCGTCGTGTCCCGGACATAGGAGGGGAGCGACTCAACTAAAGGATGTAAATAGTGTTCAATAAATTTGCACACCGGGTCGCATAACCCCCCTATGCCCGAGACAATCGGACGCCCTGGGGGTGTAACAGAATTTTTATGAACCTTCGGCAGCAGGTAGAAGGTAGGGACAACCGGATGTTCCACAAACAAGCCTTCAAACACCTTCTTAGTTATAATGCCCCGTGTCAGGGCCCGGTCTAAAATCTCAAACAACTCACTCGAGTATCTAGATAGTGGATTACAACCCAAGGGAGTATAAGCCTCTCGATCTCTGATTTGTTTCTTTTCTATAGGCCTAATGGCGATATCCTCTGTCTTCTTTGGTTTTTAGTTTTTCTGTTGTTTAACTTGGTTTTAATTTTTGTGTTTGTTTCTGTCTTTTTCAGTATTTTTATTTTAGTAGTTATTGTTGATTGACATCCTTTACATCTTGGGCCTGGAGTAAGGGCTTGCGGCTTGGAGGGGAAATAATAACCATATGGACAGCTATACCTGGGAGAACTGGAGTTATTTGCATCTATGTAACATCCCTCAATATGATACGATATGGATGTGACCAATATTAACATCACCGAAGGGTCGTGCTGCGATGCACTAAAGTTTCGTCGCCATGACAGGATATGGACTTGGAACTGGAAAATCCGGAATATCCGAATATTTATGGTTAATGAATGAGTTCGGGTGCCAATGTTACATATATTTGTTTGGTTAAACTGTCTGCGTCATATTGCTTGTCTAGGATAGTACCCACCGTGTTGTAAGGACAGTGATCTTTTTGCCAGCGTATTTGCCCTTTCTCATTATGGCCCCCGCGGTGGTGCGCATGCGCGTTGGAGTGGCGGTGACGCCGCGTTGCTAAAGGCTTCCGTACATCGACGCTGGGCTGTGCTGACGTCATGAGGGATTTCCCTCTCTGCTCGGCGCCGATGGGAAGGCCGGAAGCTGCGCGGTGGTTGCCGTCCTCTCTACGCGCATGCGCCGTACATCATTGCGGCTAATGAATTTCAGATGCACACACACTATAAAAACTGGGTACATTTAGAGAGACCACACAGCCCCCCGAGGAAGCATTTGAATACGCGAAACGCCCGTCGGGGCTTCCAGCAGGACATTTCGTGTCTGGGCATCTGTACGACATGGGTAAGCACTGGGACGGTTCTCTTTTGGGAACATCAGTGATGTGATTACTTGTTGGATGGCATTAGTATGCGGTTTGTTACCGTGGAGGCACAGCCTATAGTACCATGTTTGGTTTTTATTACTCTTATACCTGGTATTTATACTGAGAACGCATATGTTGTTGTTGCACTCCGCTCCACTATGAATAGGTAATGTTCCTCTGTTACATTTAGGGTTGCGGTAGTGTAGCCACGTTGTCCTGTCCATTATACGACCCGGTGTATGCACACAGGTGCGGGCTATTTACCCTGTACACGTTGCACTTGTCACTTTATATGGCACTAGTTTTGTGCCTATGTGTTTGTATATATGCCCATAGGAATGTTCTGCTTGTCTATCATCACCATACTCTCATATTTATATGTTTTGTCCTATATTTTGTCTATTAATAAAGTTTATATATTTTTTTATGATTATTTTGTGTATTATATTAATTCTTGGGGCATCTCGCTCCCTGGTCTTTGTAGGTTTATATTATTGTTAGGGAGTTTTGTCCCGTTCTATTCCCAGTGGTATGCCATGGGCATACTGTATAGGAGGGAGATTCTTACCTCGAGTTACGTCCGCAGTGTCCGTTTTTGTTTGAGTATCGGAAATTGGCGCAATTTTTTTTTTTTTTTTAGCAAAGTTTGGAATTTTTTTTCACCACTTAGATAAAAAATAACCTAGTCATGTTAGATGTCTATGAACTCGTACTGACCTGGAGAATCATAATGTCAAGTCAGTTTTAGCATTTAGTGAACCTAGCAAAAAATCCAAACAAAAAACAAGTGTGGGACTGCACTTTTTTTGCAATTTCACCGCACTTGGAATTTTTTTCCCGTTTTCTAGTACACGACATGCTAAAACCAATGATGTCGTTCAAAAGTACAACTCGTCCCGCAAAAAATAAGCCCTCACATGGCCAAATTGACGGAAAAATAAAAAAGTTATGGCTCTGGGAAGGAGGGGAGTGAAAAACGAACACGGAAAAACGAAAAATCCCATGGTCATGAAGGGGTTAAGGAACTGAGCCCTCGCCATACCATGCAGATGCTGGCTGTATTTCACAGCTGGTATATGTCTGTAATAGCAGCTAGATGCCACTGTCAATCACTAACAGTGGCATTTGAATGTCTAAATTGCAAATGCTAACTCAGTGTGCAAGAAAAAAGTCGTCACACAAATTGCTCATTTGGAAAAATATAGGTAAAGGTCTCAAAATATAGAGAAATATACCAATTTTTTAAACCAATATCAATGTGGTATATCCATAATCATATGGACCTCCGGAAACATATTGCCAGGACATTTTTTCTATCACACAATGAACTTCAAAACAACAAAATTCCCCTCATCCCCACCCCCCAAAAATGTGAAAAATAAAAATGTGAAGTTTAACCCTTTAACCAAAGCTAGCTCTGAAGGCTGTTGTTTAGTGATTAAATCTTTTGAAATGGTGATATATACTTGGACCGCCATTGTTCCCCCGCATCATTGTTGTGGTGTGACAATGGGTTTTAATGGCACCTGGAGGCCTAATGAAGTTTTCCATTGATACCACTTTGGTACTCCTACTATACAGTGTAAAACTAAAGCAATGCAGTAAATAGTACAAACGAACGTAGGGAACGTAGGTTCAAGTCCCCTATGAGGTAATGAGGACTAAAACATTTAAAAATAAAGGTAAAAAAATCCATAACAGAATTTCTACCTTGTGTATTGGTTGCACTATTAATGCTGGCTATTGTACTATTACTGTGCTGGTATACGGACATCTCTTTGTATGAGAACTTTAGAGCTATGTTCCTGTGCTTGTCGGAATTTTAGTATTAGTGTGAATGAATTCAGCGCAAATTGGTCTCTCTGGCATTAGGTAACTGCTTAAAATAGGTTGGTTTCTGCTTTGTATATCACTGTGATCGTAGAACAGTTGTTTTTTTTTTTTTTTAAACAAACCTGACAGTTGATTCTCACTGCCCATACTACTTGCAGGTTGTATCTGTCTGGCACCGTCATTCCAGGCAGGAATGTTTTACTCTGGAATACTGCGGTGTTTCAGAGAAAACCTACATGTAAATGCTGATCCAGGAAGAGGCTGTTCCTCAGTGGCTTCTCACTGCACTGTTCCCTCTGAGTGATAGCTTTCTCCCTAAATGTGTGTATAGGGAGAAAAATAATTTTGAACAAAACAAGTCAGCAACTGGTACAGGAGGCGAGAAGGTCCTGCCCGTGAGAGATAACAATCCACAAGGGATGGGTGAGGATACAGAAGGTAAGGGTAGAGCTGATCGTGCAGCAGTATGGTGGATCGGAGTTACTGTAGGTTGTAGACTTATTGGAAGAGGTAGGTCTTCAGGTTTCTTTTGAAAGTTTCCACAGTAGGCGAGAGTCTGATATATTGGGATAGAGAGTTCCAGCGAAGGGGGGCTACATGGGAGAAGTCTTGTATGCGATTGTGGGAAGAGGAGAGAAGAAGGGTGTAGAGAAGGAGATCATGTGAGGATTGGAGGTTGCCTGCAGGTAGGTACCAGAAGACTAGGTCACAGAAATATGGAGGAAACAGGTTGTGGATGGCTTTGTATGCCATGGTTAAGGTTTTGAACTGGAGTCTCTGGGCAATGGGGAGCCAGTGAAGGGATTGACAGGAGAGGTCAGGAATAGCGGGGGATAAGTGAATTAGTTGGGCAGCGGAGTAAAGGATAGATTGGATGGGTGAGAGTGTTAGATGGGAGGCCACAAAGCTGGAGGTTTCAGTAGTCGAGGCAGGGGATGATGAGAGCATGCACTAGTGTTTTTACAGAGTATTGTTTGAGCAATGTTCGGATCTGGGAGATATTTTCAAGTTGGAGTCAGCATCCTTCCTTCAATTATATGAAGTTTGCCAGTGCTGCATGGTGAAAAACAGCCCCGCACCATGATGTTTGTACCTCCAAACTTTACTGTTGGTATGGTGTTTTAGCATGATGTGTATTATGGTATCCAAAGAGTTGTATTATGGTCTCATCTGACCAGACTATATACTACCAGTATTTCACTGGCTTGTCTACATGTTGTTGAGAAAGCTAAACTTGCTTGAACATGTTATTTGCTCAGCAATGGAGTCTTGCATAGTGAGCGCGCATACAGGTTGTGGTGGTTTTGTGCATTACTTATTGTTTTTTGATGATTCCAGGCCATTCTGTAGCTCTCCACAGGTGGTTGCTGGCTCTTGGACTTTATTATTATTAATGTCCTCTGCTCTATCTCGAGCAATGGCGACTTAATGGATGAACACCCTAGGAAGATTGACCTTGGTCAACTCATCTATTTTCTCTTTTCAGTCTAAAATCTTGCAGGGTTCACCTAGTCATGGCCGATTTATCATGAAATGATGTTCTTTTTGCTTCCCGATTATGGCCACAACAGCGTTCACTGATACCTTCAGTTTAGAAATTCTTCTGCAACCAATGCCATCAGTATGTTTTGCAACTATAAGGTTGCAAAAAGTATTAAGGCAGCTCACTGTTTTTTTCCATCATGAGATTTTTCATGTGTGGCACCTTGGTATTGAGACACCTTTTTTATAGGCCATCAGTTGAAACAACTGATATTATTTTTTCGCTAAGGGGCAATATTGATTTCTAATTTCTCATCGATTTAAGCTGGTGGCATGACTTTCCATGGATTTTTACACCTCTTTTTTCATGTCTTCAATACTTTTTTCCTGTGTCATCTCTCATTATTACACATGACTTACACAGGACATCTATGGTTTGGTTCCTTTTCTGGTCTGGATTGGATGGATTGTTACCAACATCTGGTGAAAATTTCATGTCAATATCACCTTTAGAAATATAGTTACTTAGGAATGAGTGATGTGTTCTATGCTTATCTTTTATAATTCCAGTATGAGAAATGGTCAGGGATGCAACATAATCAATAAACTAGCTTCCATCATCTTACGTTGTCTTCTGGTCATGTTCCTGTGGTGAGTGAGGGAGAAACACTGGAAATGGTGGTGTTAAACAGTGATGCTGATGCTTAAAAAAGCAAGAGATTCAGAAGTCAGCAGATCAAATCCACCATGTAAGGATTAAAAGAAAACCTTCCACTTGCCATGAATACTGTATGTCATTTTTATCTGGTATGAATGTTGCTGTTCTGAATCTTGAATTATTTTTTGTTCCTGTCCCAGGAGCAGGATGGAAAATTTTGACTTTGGGAAGAAGCACACAGCACTGGCCCATCCTTAATCAATAACCCTGCCAAGGCGGGATTTAATTCGCCTTAAATTCACTGGTAAAAAGATGGCTGGTGGTGGTGTTTTTATTTCAGATCACATGTGTAATCCCAGATACCTTATTAAACTGTTAGCAAGAGCTTTGTCATTTAGTGGGGCCAAGAATGATTAGTGAATTGTTACCTTGCATTAGCTTTATCTGTAGTAACGTAGCTGAATGCCATGATAGTGTTTAAGAATATTAACATGAAGTCAAATCTGTAGCAGGACATCTGTCTAGAGGCCCAGTGTCTACTGATGTTGTGGGCTGGCATAGCATACTGCAACCAGACCCCATTCTTGGTACACTAACAGCTTCTCGGGTCCTTATTGTACATATACATTGTGGTTCCCTTTGTAAAAGGAAACCTGACCAGACCCCCATGCTCTCCAACCCACCAGCATTTGTATATTACTAAATTCCAGCTCCTTAAAACAATCCGTTTATTGAATCCAAGCATAAAATCCAAATGTCCATAGTGTACAGACTCCCATCGGTAAGTGCCCAAGGTGACAGAGACTAACGATAAAGATCATCTTGATCGAAACGCGTTGCCGTTAGTCTCTGTCACCTTGGGCACTTACCGATGGGAGTCTGTACGCTATGGACATTTGGATTTTATGCTTGGATTCAATAAACGGATTGTTTTAAGGAGCTGGAACTCAATCTTTTTGTTCTCCCTGATGATCGTCACGTCTACCTGCAGCGGAGTTCCGTGCACCTGCGGTGATCACTGGTGAGCTGGCTACAAACTTTTCTATATATATATTACTAAATTCCCTGCCTAACAAATCCTTTATACTGATTGACACTTAAACAGACTTTTCAAAAAGGTATTTTTACAGTCTGTTTTTAATGTGCAAATTTCCTTTTGACTAGTCGACGAGGCGTTTGTTTCCCTGGACTGGTGGTCCCACACAGAGCTCTCCTGTAGGCAAGAAAGTCGCACACGTACGTGAGATTTGCAGAGAGCAGGAGATGATGCTAAGTCTTCCAAATCATGTTACCATGCCCAAAGGGGTGTAATAACATGCTGAGTAGGACTGCTAGTCTGAGGAAACAAACGCCCCATCGGCTAGTCAAAAGAAAATTTTGCATATTAAAAACGAATTGTAAAAAAACTTTTTTAAAACATCTTTTTGTGTCAAACAGTATTAAAGGACTATTAGGCAGGGTTTTTAAAAAGGAATATACAAATGTTGGTGGGTTGAAGGGCATGGGGTCCTGACAGGTTCTCTATAATATAAATGCAGTATTCCGCTGTAAGTTTCTTTGGAGTGATTTGTATTAGAATTTCTAATACGCAAGCACCCGTAGAAAACCAGTTATGTTTAACCCGGTCCGTCACCCAATGAGTATCAAAATATGTTCTATATTATTTTTTATTATACTCAGATATCCGATTGCATTTTCATATATTGTATGTCTCCACATCTGATAGACGATGATAACTATTCCATGAAAAATTTTGGGGTATTCCTTATTTTTATGTGACTCTAATATTTTTGCCTTCTATGCTCCTGAACTACTGGCACAATGATTGAAATCTTTAAATATTCAGCAATTAAAAGAATATTGAGTAAAGGATTTATCTTTTAGGTTTCCATTAATTGATTTGGTATCTTCTAGTGGTCAGCGAACGTGCTTGGATAAGGTGTTGTCCAAGCAACATGGGGTGCTGAGTGCCTTCGGCGTGCTCGTAAAATATGTTCCAGTCCCCGTGTCTGCACGTCTCGTGGCTGTTGAGTCGCAACACATGCACAGATTGCCTAACAAACAGGAATCCCTGCATGTGTTACGGCTCTCAAACAGCCACGACTGGAATATATTTTTCGAGCACGCCGAAGGCACTCAGCACCCGAGCATGCTCGGATAACATCTTAACCCAGCTTATTTGCTCATCACAAGTATCTTCTTTAAAGGGAATCTGTTGGTAGGATGAGCCTTCCTAAACCATCAATATGGACATGCAGGTCATACATACAAGGTTGAATAAAATGATACCTTGATATCTGCGATCCAATGTCTTATTCCAGAGCAGCTCATGTTCTCTTATTTGTAGATGAGCTATTAAAATCTATCAGTCAAAAACAGATCTCCCTTAAAATCTGCCTCCACAGATTATTTTAAATGAAGGCATGAAAATTGGTAGAGCAGACAGTCAGTCATTACATGTCTCACACTGGTAATGCTCCCTTTCATTTAAGATAATTTCTGGAGGCAGATTTTCAGGGAGATCAATGTCCTGCTCATAGATATTAACGGTTAAACTACATATAAAGAAAAATGTGGATTTCTCTGGAATCAAATAATCAGGTAGCAGATATACAATAATACAAATTTTGGAGCTTTGGATGTCTGAGAAATGGGCTCTGCGACACTATTTTCAATGGAGCAACTCCATTCATTGTCAGTAAGCCTGCTGGAAATAGCCAAGTACAGACCGCAGTGTAAGTGGAGCGTGCGCACATAGAAATTGTGTTTTTTCTAAATCTTTTATTTTCAGAAAAGTATTCTAACATATTTAAAAAAATACATAATTATTAAAAAATGCAAAGTATTTTAACTTACAAAAGTTATGTTTCTACCAGAAACCAAGAAATATGGTATAATGGAAACAGATGAAAACCAGAGAATCACAGCTGTAAAGGAAAAGCCACTGCCCACAGATACAGCATCAAGGCGAGCTGTAAGAGTTTCTTACTTATATATGTTTATTTCTGTGTTATAAAACTAGAAATAAATGCATTAAATCACTAAAAGCACTTAACCCATCAAATCCAATCACCTAGTATTTGCTCCTTCAACAAGCGCACTCTCCAGAAAATGAGCCAGAATGTACATCCATTAACAAGTCTGTCCTTGCTCTGTTAGATGTGGGCCCGCCATGCATTATTTCCATTCAATTCAGTGGGTGCATGGTACTTAGAAGGGGACATTCACACTGCATTGCGACATTTCCTTTTTCTGTTCTCTTTTTATAAACAGACAAATTAAATTAATGTCAAAACCTGATCTGTTGCAAAAGTGGAAAGCAGCAGGGCCTCATTGATCATTTTTGGTCTGCCTTGGTTTTATTATGTTGTTATTTGCCTGTTTTTTGAATAGAAGAAAAAGAGCATCATGCAGAACTTGTTATTCTTATATAAAAACTGACACATATAGTGCCTTGAAAAAGAATTCATACCCCATGAACTTTTTCACATTACATCCAAAAATGTAAATGTATTTTATTGTGATTTTGTTATATACCAACACAAAGTAGCAATTATTTGTGAAGTGTAAAGGAATTTATACATAGTTTTCTATTTGTTTTATTTACAAGTGTCAGACTACATGAATACAAATGCACGTGAGTTTTCAGATTTTATTTTTAAATATTTAGAAAACCATGTATGATGTCAGTTACACTTCACACACATTTGCTACTTTGTGTTGATATATCACATAAAATCCCAATAGATCTATTATTATTTTTATTTATTATGCATTGATTATTTTCCACAGCACATTACATACCGTATAGACAATTACGTCCATATATATTTGGAGAGAGACAACATTTTTCTAATTTTGGTTATAGACATTACCACAATGAATTTTCTGTCCTGTGTCACATCATCAATAAACACTAGTGACCCAATGCCACTGGCAGCCATGCATGCCCAAGCCATCACACTGCCTCCGCCGTGTTTTACAGATGATGTGGTATGCTTTGGATCATGAGCTGTACCACGCCTTCGCCATACTTTTCTCTTTCCATCATTCTGGTAGATGTTCATCTTGGTTTCCCCTGTGCAAAGAATGTTCTTCCAGAACTGTGCTGGCTTTTTTAGATGTTTTTGAGCAAAGTCCAGTCTAGCCTTTTTATTCTTGATGCTTATGAGTGGTTTGCACCGTGCAGTGAACCCTCTGTATTTACTTTCATGCAGTCTTCTCTTTATGGTAGATTTGGATATTGATACGCCTACCTCCTGGAGAGTGTTGGTCACTTGGTTGGCTGTTGTGAAGGGGTTTCTCTTCACTATGGAGATTATTCTGCGATCATCCACCACTGTTGCCTTCCGTGGGCTCCCAGGTCTTTTTGCATTGATGAGTTCACCAGTGCTTTCTTTCTTTCTCAGGATGTACCAAACTGTAGATTTTGCCACTCCTAACATTGTAGCAATTTCTCGGATGGGTTTTTTCTGTTTTCGCAGCTTAAGGATGGCTTGTTTCACCTGCATGGAGAGCTCCTTTGACCGCATGTTTACTTCAAAGCAAAACCTTCCAAATGCAAGCACCACACCTGAAATCAACTCCATGCCTTTTATCTGTTTAATTGAGAATGACATAAAGAAGGGATTGCCCACACCTGTCCATGAAATAGCCTGGAAGTCAATTGTCCAATTACTTTTGGTCCCTTTAAAAACAGGGTGGCACATGTTAAGGAGCTGAAACTCCTAAACCCTTCATCCAATTTTAATGTGGATACCCTCAAATGAAAGCTGAAAGTCTGAACTTCAACTGCATCTGAATTGTTTTGTTTAAAATTCATTGTGGTAATGTGTATAACCAAAATTAGAAAAATGTCTATGTCCAAATATATATGGAACTAACTGTGTTAGAGTATAAGCCAACCCGAGTATACGCCAAGGCACCTAATTTTGCCATGGAAAACTGGGTAAACTTATTAACTCGACTATAAGCCGGGTATGCATTGTCCCCTCATCCATGTCCTGCCATGCGTGGCTCCCCCGTTTTGTCCTGGTATGTGTGGCTCCCCTGTTTTGTCCTGGTATGTGTGGCTCCCCCATTTTGTCCTGGTATGTCTGGCTCCCCCGTCCTGTCCTAGTATGTGTGGCTTCCGCCCGTCCTGTCCTGGTATGTGTGGCTCCCCATGTTATATGAATGGCTCCCCGGGTCCCGCATGGCTCACACTCCCCCGTCCAACTCACCCCTCTTGCGCCGTTACTGCATCTCCGTTGTCCTGACGTGGCAGCTCTCATGTGCGGAGCGGTCACGTGGTACCACTCATTAAGTTAATGACTATGCGCTCCACGCCTATGGGAGTGGAGATGTATGCATATTCATTACCTTAATGAGCGGTACCACGTGACCGCTCAGCACAGGAAGAGCCGCCAGCGCCAGGATGGAGATGCAGCGACGGCGCGAGGAGTGTGAGTATGATGTCTTCTGTTAGCCGGCTTCTGCCACTGCTCCCCCTCCCCCGCGGGCTTTCTGGACAATGACTCGTGTATAAACCGAGGGGAGTGCTTTCAGCACAAAAAAATGTGCTGAAAATCTCAGCTTATACACGAGTATATACGGTGCATTATTATTATTGCTGTCCCCAATGGGTCTTACAATGTAAATTTCCTATCAGTATGTCTTTGCATGGGTTTCCTCTCCGGTTTCCTCCCACATTCCAAACACGGGGAGAACATACAAACTCCTTGCAGATGTTGTGCTTGGTGGGATTTGAACCCAGGACCTCAGCGATGCAAAGCTGGGCGCCCATAAATTGTAGACGTGGCTGTACGCCGCCTGTGTCCCGGTCTGTTCGCATCCTTGTTGCACTGGCAGCGCCTGACGCGGGCTCTGTGCACTTCCGGGTCCTTCTGGCGGTGCATGCGCCATCATTGCCTCTGCTCCTTCCTATTGGCGGCTTACACTGCATATAAAAAACCCCCGGTTCTAATCGTACACCACCCCCTGATGAAAAATTTATCCGAAACACGCATCGGGGTGCGCTGTACTTGGAGAGGCGGGCCTTAAAGGTATTTACCATCTCTAAATCTTATGCACAGTCTTGGTGTGCGCACTGAATGTATGCATAGGAAATATATGTATACAGTTGTTACGAAAAGTATTGACACCCCTGCAATTCTGTCAGATAATACTCAGTTTCTTCCTGAAAATGATTGCAAACACAAATTCTTTGGTATTATTATCTTCATTTAATTTGTCTTAAATGAAAAAACACAAAAGAATTGTCCTAAAGCCAAATTAGATATACGGTAATTCCACACCAAATATAAAAAAGGGGTGGACAAAAGTATTGGCACTTTTTGAAAAATCATGTGATGCTTCTCTAATTTGTGTAAATAACAGCACCTGTAACTTACCTGTGGCACCTAACAGGTGTTGGCAATAACTAAATCACACTTGCAGCCAGTTGACATGAATTAAAGTTGACTCAACCTCTGTCCTGTGTCCTTGTGTGTACCACATTGAGCATGGAGAAAAGAAAGAAGACCAAAGAACTGTCTGAGGACTTGAGAAACCAAATTGTGAGGAAGCATGAGCAATCTCAAGGCTACAAGTCCATCTCCAAAGACCTGAATGTTCCTGTGTCTACCGTGCACAGTGTCATCAAGAAGTTTACTGCCCATGGCACTGTGGCTAACCTCCCTAGAAAAATTGACAAGAGATTTAAACACAAGATTGTGCGGATGTTGGATAAAGAACCTCGACTAACATCCAAACAAGTTCAAGCTGCCCTGCAGTCCGAGGGTACAACAGTGTCAACTCGTACTATCCGTCGGCGTCTGAATGAAAAGGGACTGTATGGTAGGAGACCCAGGAAGACCCCACTTCTTACCCCGACACATAAAAAAGCCAGGCTGGAGTTTGCCAAAACTTACCTGAAAAAGCCTAAAACGTTTTGGAAGAATGTTCTCTGGTCAGATGAGACAAAAGTAGAGCTTTTTGGGCAAAGGCATCAACATAGAGTTTACAGGAGAAAGAAAAAGGCATTCAAAGAACAGAACACGGTCCGTACAGTCAAACATGGCGGAGGTTCCCTGATGTTTTGGGGTTGCTTTGCTGCCTCTGGCACTGGACTGCTTGACCGTGTGCATGGCATTATGAAGTCTGAAGACTACCAACAAATTTCGCAGCATAATGTAGGGCCCAGTGTGAAAAAGCTGGGTCTCCCTCAGAGGTCATGGGTCTTAAAGCAGGACAATAACCCAAAACACACTTCAAAAAGCACTAGAAAATGGTTTGAGAGAAAGCACTGGAGACTTCTAAGGTGGCCAGCAATGAGTCCAGCCCTGAATCCCATAGAACACTTGTGGAGAGATCTAAAAATGGCAGTTTGGAGAAGGCACCCTTCAAATATCAGTGACCTGGAGCAGTTTGCCAAAGAAGAATGGTCTAAAATTCCAGCAGAGCATTGTAAGAAACTCATTGATGGTTACCGGAAGCGGTTGGTCGCAGTTATTTTGGCTAAAGGTTGTGCAACCAAGAATTAGGCTGAGGGTGCCAATACTTTTGTCTGGCCCATTTTTGGAGTTTTGTGTGAAATGATCAATGTTTTGCTTTTTGCTTCATTCTCTTTTGTGTTTTTTCATTTAAGACAAATTAAATGAAGACAATAATACCGAAGAATTTGTGATTGCAGTAATTTTCAGGAAGAAACTGAGTATTATCTGACAGGATTGCAGGGGTGTCAATACTTTTGACCACAACTGTATATGTTATATTACCCCCACTTTGGTTTTCTGCACTTTTTTGACTATATTGTTATCATATTTTGATCCGTTCTCTACTTATTACTTTTATTTATCCATTTTTTACATTGCACAATGCACTTTTTTTATATTGCACTCAGTAAATACTGATTAGTGTTCACTGCACATACATATATTATTATATATATATATTTGGATTGCCTATATGCGCACACCATAGCCCAATTTTTTCAGATGGTTGTAGAATATTTTACATGATTTTATATTTTATTTTTGCAACCTTTTTGTCCGCCCCTTTGCCATTATCTGCATTTGCATTTTATAATAATACACACATATTTTTAAATTATTGTATTTTCTATTTCCAAGTACTGGCACATTGCATAAGTGCTACCATTTGCCAAATAATATGTAATAAAGGCGTTTTTTATTGCATCATCTCAGTATATTTTGTCTTATTATATATTTATATTATTTTGAACTATATTTCTTTGAGATCCTACATTTGTTTTTTTGTTCTTTTTAGTATCCCGAATGGTCTGCCATTCTGTTTTTTGGCAATCACATTTTCCTTTATTTTGACCTTATTGTTAGTACAATTTTTATTTTTTTTTAGATTTATTTATACTATTATGTGGCTGGGAAATAGGGTTGCTACATCTTACTTGAAGGTCCTGGAGTGGCCAAGCCAGTCTCCAGACCTGAACTCATTAGAAAATCTTTGGGGCTAGCTGAAACTCAATTTTGCCCTGTGACCTCCCCAAAACCTGAAAGATCTAGAGAAGATCTGTATGGAGACGTGGGCCAAAATCCCTGATGCAGTGTGTGCAAAGTTGGTCAAGAACTACAGGAAACGTCTGACCTCTGTAATTGCAAGCAAAGGTTTCTGTATCAAATATTAAGTTCTGTTTTTCTATTGTATCAAATACTTATGCCATGCAATAAAATGCAAATTAATTATGTAGAAATCATACAAAGTGATTTTCTGTTTTCTTTTTCTAAGATTTTGTCTCTCACAGTTGATGTGTACTGTACGTACTATAAAAATTACAGACCTCTCCATTCTTTAAGACAGAAAACTTGCAAAATCGGCAGTGTATCAAATACTTATTTTCTGCACTGTACTTGCAAACTCCATGCTGCACATTTACTATGTGTTCACGAATTCTCCCTTCTCACTGCCAGCTCTCAGCATACTGATTCCCAGTTCCGTGGAGAGCGATTAATAGAACAAGTTTTCTGTCCTGAAAGCTATTTCTATTGGTTGCTCTACTCTTCCAAACTTTCTTTTATCCATTTTGTTTTTAATAATATTGATACACATTTTTTTTTCAGTGTCCATGCTTCTATATGTTTTCCAAACACACACTGCCATGTGTAAAGGAGTTTCTGGATGAGAAAAAGGTGAGGCAAATGTTACAATTGACAAGTTTATTACAGGACTAATGCTCTGTAAGTAATAAATACTCTAGAATATTGATAATGGCAAATAATAGGCTAAGCAGAGATAGCCTATGCTCAGATTTAAGGGAAAGTATCATCAAAAATGTCATTGTATTTAAGTTGGATTTACTTTTAACATATTTGTAAATTTATATCTATATATATATATATAATTGTCTAAGGGTTTTTCCGTCTGTCTGTCTTTCTGTCTGTCTGTCTGTCCTGGAAATCCCGGCTCTCTGATTGGTCGAGGCCGCCAGGCCTCGACCAATCAGAGACCGGCACAGCATCGACGTAGAAATCCCGCGTCTCTGATTGGTTGAGGCCGCCAGGCCTCGACCAATCAGCAACGGGCACAGCGACGATGATGTCATAAAGGACGTAGAAATCCCAAGTGTCTGATTCAGCGATGGGCACAGTATCGACGTAGATGTCTTAATGGTTGCCATGGCGACGATGATGTCATAAAGGTTGCCTCGACCAATCAGCGACGGGCACAGTCTGCCGCGAACTCTGGAATCATCATTGTCCATATACTACGGGGACATGCATATTCTAGAATACCCGATGCGTTAGAATCGGGCCACAATCTAGTGTGTACAGTTAGGGCCAGAAATATTTGGACAGTGACACAAGTTTTGTTATTTTAGCTGTTTACAAAAACATGTTCAGAAATACAATTATATATATAATATGGGCTGAAAGTGCACACTCCCAGCTGCAATATGATAGTTTCCACATCCAAATCGGAGAAAGGGTTTAGGAATCATAGCTCTGTAATGCATAGCGTCCTCTTTTTCAAGGGACCAAAAGTAATTGGACAATGGACTCTAAGGGCTGCAATTAACTCTGAAGGCGTCTCCCTCGTTAACCTGTAATCAATGAAGTAGTTAAAAGGTCAGGGGTGGATTCCAGGTGTGTGGTTTTGCATTTGGAAGCTGTTGCTGTGAGCAGACAACATGTGGTCAAAGGAACTCTCAATTGAGGTGAAGCAGAACATCCTGAGGCTGAAAAAAAAGAAAAAATCCATCAGAGAGATAGCAGACATGCTTGGAGTAGCAAAATCAACAGTTGGGTACATTCTGAGAAAAAAGGAATTGACTGGTGAGCTTGGGAACTCAAAAAGGCCTGGGCGTCCACGGATGACAACAGTGGTGGATGATTGCCGCATACTTAATTTCGTGAAGAAGAACCCGTTCACAACATCAACTGAAGTCCAGAACACTCTCAGTGAAGTAGGTGTATCTGTCTCTAAGTCAACAGTAAAGAGAAGACTCCATGACAGTAAATACAAAGGGTTCACATCTAGATGCAAACCATTCATCAATACCAAAAATAGACAGGCCAGAGTTAAATTTGCAGAAAAACACCTCAAGAAGCCAGCTCAGTTCTGGAAAAGTATTCTATGGACAGATGAGACAAAGATAAACCTGTACCAGAATGATGGGAAGAAAAAAGTTTGGAGAAGAAAGGGAACGGCACATGATCCAAGGCACACCACATCCTCTGTAAAACATGGTGGAGGCAACGTGATGGCATGGGCATGCATGGCTTTCAATGGCACTGGGTCACTTGTGTTTAATGATGACATAAGAGCAGACAAGAGTAGCCGGATGAATTCTGAAGTGTACCGGGATATACTTTCAGCCCAGATTCAGCCAAATGCTGCAAAGTTGATTGGACGGCGCTTCATAGTACAGATGGACAATGACCCCAAGCATACAGCCAAAGCTACCCAGGAGTTCATGAGTGCCAAAAAGTGGCACATTCTGCAATGGCCAAGTCAATCTCCAGATCTAAACCCAATTGAGCATGCATTTCACTTGCTCAAATCCAGACTTAAGACGGAAAGACCCACAAACAAGCAAGACCTGAAGGCTACGGCTGTAAAGGCCTGGCAAAGCATTAAGAAGGAGGAAACCCAGCGTTTGGTGATGTCCATGGGTTCCAGACTTAAGGCAGTGATTGCCTCCAAAGGATTTGCAACAAAATATTGAAAATAAAAATATTTTGTTTGGGTTATGTTTATTTGTCCAATTACTTTTGACCTCCTAAAATGTGGAGTGTTTGTAAAGAAATGTGTACAATTCCTACATTTTCTATCAGATATTTTTGTTCAACCCTTCAAATTAAACGTTACAATCTGCACTTGAATTCTGTTGTAGAGGTTTCATTTCAAATCCAATGTGGTGGCATGCAGAGCCCAACTCGCGAAAATTGTGTCACTGTCCAAATATTTCTGGCCCTAACTGTATGTGTATATATATATATATATATATATATATATATATATATATATATATATATATATATATATATATATATATATATATATATATATATATATATATATAGTACAGACCAAAAGTTTGGACACACCGTCTCATTTAAAGATTTTTCTGTATTTTCATGACTATGAAAATTGTAAATTCACACTGAAGGCATCAAAACTATGAATTAACACATGTGGAATTATATACTTAACAAAAAAGGGTCAAACAACTGAAAATATGTCTTACATTCTAGGTTCTTCAAAGTAGCCACCTTTTGCTTCGATGAATGCTTTGCACACTCTTGCATTCTCTTGATGAGCTTCAAGAGGTAGTCACCGGAAATGGTCTTCCAACAATCTTGAAGGAGTTCCCAGAGATGCTTAGCACTTGTTGGCCCTTTTGCCTTCACTCTGCGGTCCAGCTCACCCCAAACCATCTCGATTGGGTTCAGGTCTGGTGACTGAGGAGGCCAGGTCATCTGGTATAGCACCCCATCATTCTCCTTCTTGGTCAAATAGCCCTTACACAGCCTGGAGGTGTGTTTGGGGTCATTGTCCTGTTGAAAAATAAATGATGGTCCAACTAAACGCAAACCGGATGGAATAGCATGCCGCTGCAAGATGCTGTGGTAGCCATGCTGGTTCAGTATGCCTTCAATTTTGAATAAATCCCCAACAGTGTCACCAGCAAAGCACCCCCACACCATCACACCTCCTCCATGCTTCATCGTGGGACCAAGCATGTAGAGTCCATCCATTCACTTTTTCTGTGTCGCACAAAGACACGGTGGTTGAAACCAAAGATCTCAAATTTGGACTCATCAGACCAAAGCACAGATTTCCACTGGTCTAATGTCCATTCTTTGTGTTCTTTAGCCCAAACAAGTCTCTTCTGCTTGTTGCCTGTCCTTAGCAGTGGTTTCCTAGCAGCTATTTTACCATGAAGGCCTGCTGCACAAAGTCTCCTCTTAACAGTTGTTGTAGAGATGTGTCTGTTGCTAGAACTCTGTGTGGCATTGACCTTGTCTCTAATCTGAGCTGCTGTTAACCTGCGATTTCTGAGGCTGGTGACTTGGATAAACTTATCCTCAGAAGCAGAGGTGACTCTTGGTCTTCCTTTCCTGGGGCGGTCCTCGTGTGAGACAGTTTCTTTGTAGCACTTGATGGTTTTTGCAACTGCACTTGGGGACACTTTCAAAGTTTTCCCAATTTTTCGGACTGACTGACCTTCATTTCTTAAAGTAATGATGGCCACTCGTTTTTCTTTACTTAGCTGCTTTTTTCTTGCCATAATACAAATTCTAACAGTCTATTCAGTAGGACGATCAGCTGTGTATCCACAAGACTTCTGCACAATACAACTGATGGTCCCAACCCCATTTATAAGGCAAGAAATCCCACTTATTAAACCTGGCAGCGCACACCTGTGAAGTGAAAACCATTTCCGGTGACTACCTTTTGAAGCTCATCAAGAGAATGCCAAGAGTGTGCAAACCAGTCATCAAAGCAAAAGGTGGCTACTTTGAAGAACCTAGGATATAAGACATATTTTTAGTTGTTTCACACTTTTTTGTTAAGTATATAATTCGACATGTGTTAATTCATAATTTTGATGCCTTCAGTGTGAATTTAAAAATTTTGTAGTCATGAAAATACAGAACAATCTTTAAGAAGAGAAGGTGTGTCCAAACTTTTGGTCTGTAATGTATGAACTAAAAACAATAACCAAATTGGTAACACACCCTGCTCCAGAGCTTTGCCCCTGCAAGTAGCCACAAGCATTCTGTATACTTTGCTGCTGAATGGCAACCCACCCTACAGGGCCGAGATTAAGCAAACTGTTCTCCTCCGCCAAACATAAACACACTTCTACATGATGTAGAATTAACTAGATGCAACTCGCCTCCTCTGAATGTCAATTATGTCCAAATGAAGGGTCCGTGAAGCCAGCGCTGATTGGCTGAAGGGGTCGTGTGACATAAGAATGTTATGCGATTTCCAGTAGAACCAGTGCCGACACCGCTAGAACGACACCGGCACTGGAGGTGAGTATAAGTGTTATTCATGGAATGTTGGAGGTGACATACAGGGTCATCGTGTCCAACCCCCTGCTTAATGCAGGATTGTATTACTGTGGGGGAAAAAAGCGACTGAGAAGAGATTGTCCAACTAGTGGATCACCCCCTTAATGATCAAGCACCATTGTTCACTTCGGACCAGTGTCACTTTATGTGGTACTAATGCTTGTACATTGGGCCGGGCAAAGGGTAGACAGGGTAGACACCTGCCTAGGATGCTACCTGTTGCCTACCCTAGTGGGGCACACTTTGAAAAAAAAATGCAGAATGCCTGTGCCCGCCCAGCGCCTTCCTCCGGCAGCAGGAATTCAGCACAGTGCAGGTACACAAGGCAGCAATATCAGTCACTGACACCATTCACCCCTCTCTGTGCCTGCGTCCCGGTCGTCACTCCCTCCCAGTATCAATTGTACTCATGTCTATCAAGCGCGAATACAATAGCTGTGATCGCCGCCAGGCACAAGAGCAGAGGAGCTGTAATCTCCCCTCCTCCACCGCAATCTCCCACAAGACACAGGCTACTTCCTTCCTGCACCTTGTTGGTGAAGGTACACGCAGGGGATGTCGGATGGCACGATGCAGTGAAGTTATCGTGCTGTCAGTGCCCACTGCTGCACAGATGAGACTGTGGACAGTGAGCCTGGATTAGGTGAGCAGTGTGGGGGCACATAAATTGTGTGACTGTGCAGGGGGCGCATAAAATGAGGGGTTGTGAATGGGGCATAAAACGAGTGGCTGTGTAGGGGGGTATACAATGAGGGGCTGTGCGGGGGTGCATAGAATAAGGGACTGTGCAGGGGGGCATGAAATAATTGGACTGTGCAGGGGGGCCATGAAATGAGGGTCTGTGTGGTGGGACAGCAAATGAGGGGCTGTGCTTGGGCAGCAAGTGAGGGACACTGTGAGGGAACAGCAAATGAGGGGCTGTGTAGGGGGGCAGCAAAGTATATGAGGAGCTGTGTTGACCATACTCCATATGAGACTGTGGAGGACATTATACTGGGGGCCGTGGTGACCAGACTGGATAGGCAGCTGTGGTGAATATCATACTGTTTATGGGCCATAATACTGTATGGGGTGCTAGTGGGGCCATCATAGTATACATGGGGGCTGTTTTGGACTTCATACTATTTATATGGGGCTGTGGTGGTCATATACTACTATATATGGGGGCTGTACTGGTGACCATACTATAAATTGGTGGCTTGTTGTGAATATCATACCGTATTATACCATCATACTATCTAGGGGGGACAGTGTGAGGCATGGTTACAGTTTAAAGAGGGCTGTGTTTGGACAATATGAGGGCATAGTGTGAAAAGAGGGCACAGAATGAATATGGGGAGGGGATGTAAAAAAAAAGGGCACTATATGGAGAGGGGTTAGTAAGGTTTGGGGACAATGTGGAGATATAAAAAATGTAATGGAAAATTAGAGAGGACAGCCATAGGTATAGGCTGTGTGGTTCATGAGGGCGGATGGTGTGATGTTATAGCTGATAATGGTAAAAAGTGTGGTGGCCATATATCATAGGAGGCTAATTTAAGGCACAGTATGGACAGATATTTTCATGCACAGAACAATAATAAGCTGATTTTTAAGGGCACTCTGTGGGGATGTGCTGCAAAAGATCGGAGAAGAGGGAGGTCTGCGGAGACGAGCTGTGGTTGTGAAAAGTCATCATGGCATCTAGACAAGGAGATAAAAAGAAAGAGTCAACTCCAGAGAAGATGTAATCCATAAGGTACATGGATATAAATGTTTGTTTGTTATACTGACTGCATCTCAATAGCACTGTGGTTCCTGTTTGGTCCGCAGTCTGATGACGGCTGTTAATAACAACTCACAGTATCTCCATACCATTGTTAAGAATGTGCTGGGAGTTGTAGGTTCATGCTATACAATTGTTTATGGGGCTGACTTGACATTATGTACTGATGATAACTTTGCACGGATGTTGGTTCTGGGGATAAATAGATCAAGAAAATGATCACGACTACATGAATACAACACCAAAACAACCATCACCACATGAATATCTCACAAGAACTGGAATACATCACCAGAACCACCATCAGTTTTGTGCAAACTGTATTTGTCTCATGATGAAAAAAACATCAGATGTATCCCTTTCTCTACAATGGGGTCTGCATATTTCCATTAGGGTATCTGTCAAATGCTGGACACCTTAATTGAAGCCAAACGGTCCCAATTATATTTACACTAAATTAGTTTCCATTACTATCCTTGGGTTTCATATTTAACCCCGGAGGTATTTTCACTTTTGTTTTCATGGGCGGGGCTTGCACAGATTAAGAGCATCCTTTGCCAATATAGGAAACTGTGCATGTGCTGCTGCCATTTTGCTGGAGCCAAATTTGTGTCTGGAGCCAAAGGGTGGCGGCGCATGTGCCAGTGCAATTTTTCTTGAGTTTTTTTTAAAGACCACAATATTAACTGCACAAGCGCAGTATTTAAAATCTGAGGTTCAGTGACCTGTCATTTAACCCCTTAATCCCATATGACGTACCATCCCATCGAGGTGACCTGGGACTTAATTCCCAGTGACGGGATAGTACACCATATGCAATCGGCCGCACTCACGGGGGGAGCGCGGCCGATCGCTGCCGGGTGTCAGCTGACTATCGCAGCTGATATCCGGCACTATGTGCTAGCAGTGGTCACGGACCGCCCCCGGCACATTAACCCCCTGCACACTGCGATCAAACAGCCGCTGGTAAGCCAGGAGCAGTGCCCGTCAGATCGCTGATCTGACACAGTGCTCTACAAAGTGTCAGCTCAGCGATCTGTCACTATATAGTGATGTTAGGGTTTCAGTTACAGTTCTGGAATGCTGTAGATAAGCCCCTGATGTATCTTGAAAGATAAGAAAAAGAGGTTAGATTACACTCACCTGGGGGCGGTCCCGCTGCGGTGGGCGTCACGGTCCGGTCCAGGGCCCTCCCATCTTCTTGCGATGACGTCCTCTTCTTGTCTTCACGCTCCGGTGCAGGTGTACTTTGTCTGCCCTGTTGAGGGCAGAGCAAAGTACTGCAGTGCGCAGGCGCCTGGCCTCTGACCTTTCCTGAAGAGAACGTCATCGTAAGAAGATGGGAGGCCCCGGACCGCAATGCCCATCGCAGCGGGACCGCCCCTGGGTGAGTATAATCTAACCTCTTTTTCTCATCATTCAGGATACATCGGGGGCTTATCTACAGCATTACAGAATGCTGTAGATAAGCCCCTGATGCCGGTGGGCTTACCTCATCTTCGATTTTGTGGGTGACAGGTTCTCTTTAAGGAACAAAGCAATGGCCAGGTAAAGTGGCTGAAATCAGAAACATAATGCCTAACTGCAGGTGTGCCATGCACTGTACTTAGCCTTGGATAGGTAGTCAATAGAGCACAAGGGGGGTCATTTACATTTTTTTGCCTACATTTTCCTTGCTTATAAACGTAGTGGAAAGGTCAGAGAGACCCGGCGCCTGCGCACTGCAGTACTTTGCTCTGCCCTCAACAGGGCAGACAAAGTACGCTGGAGCCGCAGCGTGAAGACAAGAAGAGGACGTCATCGTAAGAAGATGGGAGGCACCGGATCGGACCGTGACGCCCATCGGACCCGGAACGCAGCGGGAACGTCCCTGGGTGAGTGTAATCTAATCTTTTATCTTTCAGGATACATTGGTGGCTTATCTACAGCATTACAGAATGCTGTAGATAAGCCCCTGATGCTATTAGGCTTAGCTCATCGTCGATTTTGGGGTGACTGGTTCCCTTTAAAGCATTCCAGAGTTATTACCTCATAAAGTGGTAGTGGTCAGATTTTAAAAAATGAGGCCTGGTCATTAACCTACAAACTGGCTCTGTCCTTAAGTGGTTACATAGAAGGGGAATTTATTTGTTAGTGTTGTTCATTTTTTGTCACATGCTCTTGTAAGGATTTATGAACATTGACAAATTTTTGCCTGGAGTTGTTTTAAAAGAGAAATTTTCCCACTGACACAACTGATGAAATAAAGCAATTTAAAAGAAAAACAAATATACAGTGGGGCAAAAAAGTATTTAGTCAGTCAGCAATAGTGCAAGTTCCACCACTTAAAAAGATGAGAGGCGTCTGCAATTTACATCATAGGTAGATCTCAACTATGGGAGACAAACTGAGAAAAAAAAATCCAGAAAATCACATTGTCTGTTTTTTTAACATTTTATTTGCATATTATGGTGGAAAATAAGTATTTGGTCAGAAACAAACAATCAAGATTTCTGGCTCTCACAGACCTGTAACTTCTTCTTTAAGAGTCTCCTCTTTCTTCCACTCATTACCTGTAGTAATGGCACCTGTTTAAACTTGTTATCAGTATAAAAAGACACCTGTGCACACCCTCAAACAGTCTGACTCCAAACTCCACTATGGTGAAGACCAAAGAGCTGTCAAAGGACACCAGAAACAAAATTGTAGCCCTGCACCAGGCTGGGAAGACTGAATCTGCAATAGCCAACCAGCTTGGAGTGAAGAAATCAACAGTGGGAGCAATAATTAGAAAATGGAAGACATACAAGACCACTGATAATCTCCCTCGATCTGGGGCTCCACGCAAAATCCCACCCCGTGGGGTCAGAATGATCACAAGAATGGTGAGCAAAAATCCCAGAACCACGCGGGGGGACCTAGTGAATGAACTGCAGAGAGCTGGGACCAATGTAACAAGGTCTACCATAAGTAACACACTACGCCACCATGGACTCAGATCCTGCAGTGCCAGACGTGTCCCACTGCTTAAGCCAGTACATGTCCGGGCCCGTCTGAAGTTTGCTAGAGAGCATTTGGATGATCCAGAGGAGTTTTGGGAGAATGTCCTATGGTCTGATGAAACCAAACTGGAACTGTTTGGTAGAAACACAACTTGTCGTGTTTGGAGGAAAAAGAATACTGAGTTGCATCCATCAAACACCATACCTACTGTAAAGCATGGTGGTGGAAACATCATGCTTTGGGGCTGTTTCTCTGCAAAGGGGCCAGGACGACTGATCCGGGTACATGAAAGAATGAATGGGGCCATGTATCGTGAGATTTTGAGTGCAAACCTCCTTCCATCAGCAAGGGCATTGAAGATGAAACGTGGCTGGGTCTTTCAACATGACAATGATCCAAAGCACACCGCCAGGGCAACGAAGGAGTGGCTTCGTAAGAAGCATTTCAAGGTCCTGGAGTAGCCTAGCCAGTCTCCAGATCTCAACCCTATAGAAAACTTTTGGAGGGAGTTGAAAGTCCGTGTTGCCAAGCGAAAAGCCAAAAACATCACTGCTCTAGAGGAGATCTGCATGGAGGAATGGGCCAACATACCAACAACAGTGTGTGGCAACCTTGTGAAGACTTACAGAAAACGTTTGACCTCTGTCATTGCCAACAAAGGATATATTACAAAGTATTGAGATGAAATTTTGTTTCTGACCAAATACTTATTTTCCACCATAATATGCAAAAAAAATGTTAAAAAAACAGACAATGTGATTTTCTGGATTTTTTTTTCTCAGTTTGTCTCCCATAGTTGAGGTCTACCTATGATGTAAATTACAGACGCCTCTCATCTTTTTAAGTGGTGGAACTTGCACTATTGCTGACTGACTAAATACTTTTTTGCCCCACTGTATATATAAACTACAAAAGTTTATATTTTATTTTTTTTAGTTTGCATACGTGTGCTGAAATTTTACCTCTGTACATTTTTCAGGACACACCGATTGATGAAAAAGATGCTCCAGGTCATTTCTTATCTTGGCTTGTTACAAGGTAAAAGCCTGCATATATTACTACATAAAGTACTCGTCAAAAGTCTGGATAAATCTGTTTCATGCAATGGGTTTTCCTTTCTTTTACTGGAATGTGCACATTTTAGATTCAGATTGAAGGCAACAATAGAATGAAGGGAAACCAGGAGTAAATAATTGTATGAAACAAAACAGGGTATGTGTTAGGTTATGTGAACACATTCAGTATTTGGTCAGTATTTTATCTCAGTATTTGTTAGCCAAAACCAAGATTGGGTGAAAAATACAGAAGTGGTGACGTTTCTATTGTACTTTCCTCTGATTGTTTCACTAGTGGTTTTGGATTATAAATACCACAGCTCCTGGGCAGGGGAGGACCAAAAGTGTATACAGACAGGACAGCACGGGATCACAGCTGATTTTTTTTTTTTTTGTGAGGTAAAAGATTTCACTGTCTGTTTTTAAACAATATTTTACCTCAAAGAAAGAAACAGCTGAAATCCCGTGCTGTCCTGTCTGTATACACTTTTGCATCCTCCCCTGCCCAGGAGATGTGGAATGATTAGACCATGTTCCTGCACGGTCAGACACAGTCATTACACAGCAGGGGCACATTTCTAAGATTGTCTCAGCACAGGAACATTTTATTTACACACCAAATTGTGGAATTTATAATTATTACAAGATCTAGTGACTAAAATGAACTTTTGCTCGTGGAAAAACTGCTTTAAACATTAGGAACATGGAAAAACCATTCCATGAACAGGTGTTCAAACTTGTAAGCAGTTCTGTACATACAGTATACTTACATTCATAATGGTTTTTCTATTAACCCCTTTACAACCAATGACTGACATAGCGCATCATGAGTGGGTGTCAGTTCTGTATCATGACGAGCTATGCCCGTCATGACTGAACTGTCACTGCATGTAAACACACAGTGATGTTCAGTACCAACAGCTGTCCTAGACAGCCAAGGCTACTTTCACACTTCTGTCAGTTGTTGCCCGTCACAAAGCGTCGACGCGACGTACCGAAGGAAGTGTGTTCTTTCACATTTCCGTCAGAATTCTGCGTGAGGAAGTGAGTGAGAGCGATATTTCCTGCTGGGCATGCGCAGTATTAAAAACTGGATGCAAAGTACAGAAAAACGTTCCCTTGAACGTTTTTCCCAGATGGCGGGCCACCAAAACCCGACGCAACCAGTGCACGACGGATGCGACGTGTGGCCATACGTCGCAATCCGTCGGCAATACAAGTCTATGGGGAAAAAAACGCATCCTGCGGGCAAATTTGCAGGATGCGTTTTTTTCTCAAAACGACGCATTGTGACGGATACTAAACAACGGAAGTGTGAAAGTAGCCTTAGAGGTGCGGGGACACATGCAGTCGGTCCCTGCTCTCGGAGACCTGTAATTGGTCAGCGAATCTGACTGACCAATCACATTATGATCGCGTAGGAGGTGCTGAAATATCAGCACCTCTTACCCAGCCAAAAGTCTATCATCTGTTAACAGAAATATAAGGGCTTCCACGTTACTTATAGTACAAAGGCTCATTGCCCCCAAAAGAAATCCAGTTAATTCTGCGCTCCCAAATCTAAATGCTCCTCTGAGCCCGACAGTGTGCCTAAACCACATTTAGTGTCCACATGTTTGGCAAGGGTATAATTTCCAAAATGAGGTTACTTGAGGTGGGATTCTTCTCTTCTAGCACTTAAGGGCTCTGTATATGGAGTCTGCAAACTATTCTAGGAAAATCTGCACTTCAGGAGGCAAATAGCGCGCCGTCCTTCCTGAGTCTCTTCGTGTGGCTAACCAGTACTGTACAGCCAAATATGGGGTATTTCCACGTTCAGCAGAAATTGTGTGACAAATTTTGGTGCCATTTTTACCCATTTCGCAGTGTGAAAATGTAAAATCTGGGACTAAAACAAAATTCTTGTGGTAAAAATCAAATTATTTTTTCTTCACTGCCCAATGGTATAAAATTCTGTGAAACACTCGTGGTGTCAATATGATCTATGCAGCCTTAGTTGAATTCCTTGAGAGGTGTACTTTATAAAATGGGGTTACTTATGGGGAGTTCTGCTGTTCTGACACTTCAGGGCCTCGTCCAGTGGGTCATGGCTCCCGCAAACTAACACAGTAAAATCTGCACTGTAATATGGTGCGCCTTCCCTTCTGAGCTTTGCAATGAGCGTTAAAAGTAGATCCCAATTACGTTTATGGTATTGGCGCAATCAGGAGAAATTGCACAACAAACTGTGAGGTCCATTTTTTCCTATTAGTCCTTATAAAAATTTGAGGCTAAAACAACATTTAGTGGTAAAATGTAATTATTCTTTCTTCGTTGCCCAATGGTATAAACATGTGTGATGCACATATGGTATCAACATGCTCACTGCACCCCTAAATGAATTTATTGAGAGGTGTAGTTTGTAAAATGATGCCACTTATGGTGGGTTTCCGCTGTTCTGACACCACATGGACTCTGCCAATGTGACATGACACCCTCAAACCATTCCGGCAAAATCTGAATTCCATTTTGGCGCTTCTTCCCTTCTGAGTTTTGCACTATGCCTCACAAGCAGTTTTCGACCACACATGGGGTATTGGCACACTCAGGAGAAATTGCACAACAAATTTTGCGGTCCATGTAAAAATGTGGGGCTAAAAGAAAATGTTTGTGAGAAAAATGTAATTTTATTATTTTCACGGCTCTACTTTATAAACTTCTTTGAAGCACCTTAGGGTTCAAGGTGCTCACCACACATCTAGATACATTCGTGGAGGGGTCTAATTTCCAAAATGTGGTCACTTGTGGGGGTTTCCCATTGCTTATGCACATCACGGGTTTTTCAAACACGACATGGGGTCCACTCTCTATTCCAGACATTTTCACGTTTAAAAAGTCAAACTGTGCTCCTTTCGAGCCCTGTCTTGTGCTATATATTGAAAAAATGTCAAAAAAATTGTGTGGATTCCTATGTACAGTGGGGCAAAAAAGTATTTAGTCAGTCAGCAATAGTGCAAGTTCCACCACTTAAAAAGATGAGAGGCGTCTGTAATTTACATCATAGGTAGACCTCAACTATGGGAGACAAACTGAGAAAAAAAATCCAGAAAATCACATTGTCTGTTTTTTTAACATTTTATTTGCATATTATGGTGGAAAATAAGTATTTGGTCAGAAACAAAATTTCATCTCAATACTTTGTAATATATCCTTTGTTGGCAATGACAGAGGTCAAACGTTTTCTGTAAGTCTTCACAAGGTTGCCACACACTGTTGTTGGTATGTTGGCCCATTCCTCCATGCAGATCTCCTCTAGAGCAGTGATGTTTTTGGCTTTTCGCTTGGCAACACGGACTTTCAACTCCCTCCAAAGGTTTTCTATAGGGTTGAGATCTGGAGACTGGCTAGGCCACTCCAGGACCTTGAAATGCTTCTTACGAAGCCACTCCTTCGTTGCCCTGGCGATGTGCTTTGGATCATTGTCATGTTGAAAGACCCAGCCACGTTTCATCTTCAATGCCCTTGCTGATGTAAGGAGGTTTGCACTCAAAATCTCACGATACATGGCCCCATTCATTCTTTCATGTACTCGGATCAGTCGTCCTGGCCCCTTTGCAGAGAAACAGCCCCAAAGCATGATGTTTCCACCACCATGCTTTACAGTAGGTATGGTGTTTGATGGATGCAACTCAGTATTCTTTTTCCTCCAAACACGACAAGTTGTGTTTCTACCAAACAGTTCCAGTTTGGTTTCATCAGACCATAGGACATTCTCCCAAAGCTCCTCTGGATCATCCAAATGCTCTCTAGCAAACTTCAGACGGGCCCGGACATGTACTGGCTTAAGCAGTGGGACACGTCTGGCACTGCAGGATCTGAGTCCATGGTGGCGTAGTGTGTTACTTATGGTAGGCCTTGTTACATTGGTCCCAGCTCTCTGCAGTTCATTCACTAGGTCCCCCCGCGTGGTTCTGGGATTTTTGCTCACCGTTCTTATGATCATTCTGACCCCACGGGGTGGGATTTTGCGTGGAGCCCCAGATCGAGGGAGATTATCAGTGGTCTTGTATGTCTTCCATTTTCTAATTATTGCTCCCACTGTTGATTTCTTCACTCCAAGCTGGTTGGCTTTTGCAGATTCAGTCTTCCCAGCCTGGTGCAGGGCTACAATTTTGTTTCTGGTGTCCTTTGACAGCTCTTTGGTCTTCACCATAGTGGAATTTGGAGTCAGACTGTTTGAGGGTGTGCACAGGTGTCTTTTTATACTGATAACAAGTTTAAACAGGTGCCATTACTACAGGTAATGAGTGGAGGAAAGAGGAGACTCTTAAAGAAGAAGTTACAGGTCTGTGAGAGCCAGAAATCTTGATTGTTTGTTTCTGACCAAATACTTATTTTCCACCATAATATGCAAAAAAAATGATAAAAAAACAGACAATGTGATTTTCTGGATTTTTATTTCTCAGTTTGTCTCCCATAGTTGAGGTCTACCTATGATGTAAATTACAGACGCCTCTCATCTTTTTAAGTGGTGGAACTTGCACTATTGCTGACTGACTAAATACTTTTTTGCCCCACTGTATTTTTGATAACCAGCCAGGCAAAACTGAAAGCTGTGGGCTGTAACCCTTAGCTGTCAGTTTTAGTATGGCTGTTTATCAAGAATGGAAGGGTCCGTCCCCACTATTTTTTATTTTATTTATTTAAATAATTTAATAAAACAGCGTGGGGTCCCCCTCATTTTTGACAAACAGCCAAGCTAAACCAGACACCTGGAGGCTGTTATTCTTAGGTTGGTAGGGAGCCATGGATATTGCTCCTCCAGTCTGAAAATAGCAGCCTTCCCAGAAAAGGCGCATCTATTAGATGTGCCAATTCTGGTGCTTTGCCCAGTTCTTCCCACTTTCCATGTGGTGTTGTCAAGTGGGGTAAATATTTGCGGGGTTTATGTCACCTTTGCATTGTCAAATGACATCACGCCCGGAAGAAGGCTAACCGCTGAAACGTACGTCGGGTTGTTTAGTGTGTGCCACGTTCCAAACCTCGGGTGATGCTTCAGTTATACTTTACTTTTAGAGCTTGTTAAGTAGATCTTATAGGGGTCTCTCTGGAACAAGACTTTTCTTACAGTGTTAGTGGTGATCTCACTGAGTTCACCGCAGTTCATTGGTCCTGCTGGGAATGCAGCCTCAGTGACCTGCAATAACCTCGATGATGTCTCCGCTATTTACTGACACTTCTCCCACAGCAGCTCATTCTCCCATAGTTTTCAGCCTGGGCGGTCATATCTTGGCACTGTCCAAATTGAAAGCCATTTATCGCAGACATGGATTACAGTTGGGACAGTATGTTGGACAGGTGAGGGATATGGTTGTTTTTTGTTTTTTTTACAGGAGACTAATGGAATAGTCGTTGGGTGAGTATTTTTGTTTATTTTAATTTTTTTGCAGGGGACAAGGGCTTCAATTGAATAGGCATTAGGAAATTGTGTTTATTTTTAAATAAAGTAAAATGGTGTGTCTTTTTGTTTCAAATAATTGACTTTATTATTGCTGTGTGTTTACAATAGGATTAGTAATCGATAGGCGTGTTAAAGATGCCTCTCCATTACTAACCCTAGGGCTTGATGTCACCTGACAATACAAAGGTGACATCAATCCAATAAATATTAACCCCACTTGCCACCGTTACAGGGCAAGTAGGAAGAATCGGGCAAAGCACCAGTATTGGTACATCTAATAAATGCGTCTTTTCAAGGGCGGCGGTGGGCTGCTAATTTTAGTCTGGGGGGGGGCAAATATCCATGGCACATTACCAGCCTGAGAATACCAGCCCCCAGCTGTCTGCTTTAGCTTGGCTGGTTGTTAAAAAATTAGGGGGACCCCACAGTGTTTTTTAAAATTATTTATTTCAATAATTAAAAAAAACACGTGAGGACCCCTCTGTTTTTCATAACCAGCCATGATAAAGCTGACAGCTGAGGGTTGCAGCCCGCAGCTGTCAGTTTTGCCATGCAGTTTATCAATAATACAGTGGAACCCACTTAATCTTTTTTTTATTTATAGCGCAGGCGCCGGATGATGAATACTCCCATCAGCAGGTGCCTGCTCTTGCTGTTGTCAGCGGCAAAAGGCGTAGGCTGATTGGAGTAGTGCACCCATCAGCTGACGCCTGTGACCGGAGATAAAAAATGTTACCTGCGGGCTTACACTGCCATCTGACGGCGTGGAAGCTGTTGCTCTCTGACCGCTGAAAATTATCTTAGCGCCGATCAGAAGAAGTGTTTGCGGTGCTGTCATGCAGATGACGTGGCAAACAATGGATATTCAGGCACCCCATTCATGTAAATGGGTTTTGGGTACTGTTCTGGTACCTGAATCAAACTTTTTTTTTTTTTTTTTTAAACTGTTCATCCAAACCCACCAGACCTGTAAATCCACGGGTTTGCCCATCACTACCGGTATTACGAGGATATAACTGCTCGTGAATGCTTGTGCTCATGGGCAGCACGGTGGCGCAGTGGTTAGCACTGCAACCTTGCAGCGCTGGGGCCCTGGGCTCCAATCCCACCCAAGACAACATCTGCAAAGAGTTTGTATCTTCTCTCCGTGTTTGCGTGGGTTTCCTCCGGGCACTCCGGTTTCCTCCCACATTCCAAAGACATACTGATAGGGATTCTAGATTGTGAGCCCCATCGGGGACAGTGATGATAATGTGTGCAAAACTGTAAAGCGCTGCGGAATATGTTAGCACTATATAAAAATAAAGATTATTATTATTATTAATTCACCATGCAGGAATTGTTGTGTATTATACTATTTAGGGCATTCAGCTGGGTACTTCTAGCAACTCCACCTTATAAGCATTTTGCAGCTGCAATCTCATAATGATTGATGTCCTATTTAATTTTTCGTTATCTGGGATAGTGGTCCTCATTTTTACTCGTAAATATTGGAACCCTGAAACCACCTGCAGAGCAGAGCGCTCAAGGAGCAACACATTTTCTCTGTTTTCTATGTGTAGTAGAGCAGATTTACACTAGTTGATGGTCAAACTAGAATAATATCCAAATCTTTGTATTACAAAGATTTCCACTGGAAATGTAAAAGAATCATCTGCTAAAAAGAACAATGTGTCATCAACATAGAGTGTGTACAATTATTAGGCAACTCTGTATTTTTGATGATTAGTTTTATTACTGAAAAACAACAGTGCTGGCAGTTAGGGTATGTGCACACGTCAGGATTTCTTGCAGAAATTTTCCTGACAAAAACCGGACATTTCTGCCAGAAATCCGCATGCGTTTTTTTCCGCGTTTTTAACGTGTTTTTTGTGCGTTTTTTCCCAAATGCATAGAATTGCGGGAAAATGCAGAAAATCCGCACAAATAATGAACATGCTAATTTTTTTTACCGCAATGCGTTTTTTTCACGGAAAAAAACGCATCATGTGCACAAAACATGCAGAATGCATTCTAAATGATAGAATGCATAATGTATGCGTTTTTAATGAGTTTTTATAGCGTTTTTAGCGCAAAAAAACCTGAACGTGTGCACATAGCCTAAATCTTAAGGTTACTGAACCTGAAAGCTGAATAAGAAAGATATTCTCCAAAGACAGGCAAACCCTCATACTTACTATGCGTGCATATCTATTGGGCAACTGTAAGTGTGCATATGTTTCACATTTCAATTGTTTATTTTCATCTGGTAGAGTGAGAATAACCAAAGAACTCAAAATGTACAAACATACATGTATGCCATTTCTAAAAAAAAAAAAAAAAAATCAGTGTCCAATATAGCCACCTTTCTTTTTGAAACAACAGTCATAAGTCTTCCATCCATAAACTGTCAGTTTCTTAACCCCGATACGCCTTTTAACGTTGGACGTTATGGGGCATTAGGGCGATTTCACATTGCGTTCAGGCACCCATTCAGTGGTTTCGTTGAGGCTTATGTCTAAACCCTTGGGATTCTGACATGAGGGTTGCAGTTTTTAAAATGGTATCACTTTTAGGGAGTTTCCAATATATAGACCCCTAAAAGTTCATTTAAGTCTGAATAGGTCCAGAAATAAACAGTTTTGTAAAGTTTGAAAAAAATTTAAAAATTGTTGTTTAACTTTTAAGCCTTCTAACATCCGGACAAAATAAAATTACATTTGAAAAATGATGCAGATGTAAAGTAGACATATTTGAAATGTTATTTATTCATTATGTGATAGAGCATGACTAACTGTTTTAAGGATATAAAAATTGAAAGTTTGAAAATTGCAAAGTTTTCAAAATGTTTGCCAAAAGTCTGATATGTTCACAAAAAAACCTAAACATATTGACCTAAATTTAGTGCTAACAAAGTGCAATGTCAAAATGACATTGACAAAAAAAAACTCAATCACTGGGATTTGTTGAAGAGTTCCAGAGTTATTACCACATAAATGGACACTGGTCAGATTTTAAAAAATGTGACTTCGTCATTGAGGTTAAAATTGGGTTTGTCACTAAGGGGTTAATCTGTTAAGCTTAAGCCTCTGTCCCCTGATGACCCCTGTTAGGGAGGCTTTAGGTTTTACTAGCTTGACTAAGTCTGTGTTATTGGCAACATTAGAGAGTAGTTGGTAGCGGCCACACCAAGCTGATACTTATCAATACTCACTGTTGTGGAAATGGGGAGTTACTTTATTGTGAGCATAGCAAAAAAAAAAGGGTTATATCCCATTGTCCCCTCATACACGCTGACTGTCGTATCTTTTAATCTTTTGCTTTAAACAGTTCATTAAAAGTTAATTAACAGTCTTTAGTTAGGGATCAGTTGCCTTAATTGATAGATTGTAATCAATAAAGGGGAGATCTGTCCCCCGTTACTGATGCAGCCATTGGCCAATCCATCTGGTCTGTTAAGAGTCCATAAAACATTTGAAAAATCTGTCTTAAGATAATTCAGGGCCCAGTGTTGATGTTCCTCCTTCTCGGTCTTGTTCAGTGGTGGTAGGATTTCAGCCTGCTTACATCGGCCATGTCTCTGATCACTGGTTGCAGTTCTAGAATATGACAGCACTGGGGGATGTGTTCCTGGTTGCTTCACATTTAATTCATCTCAAATCTTTAGTGTGTATTTTTTTTCTCAAAGCATTTTTGTGACCCTCTTGACTATATGCAACCAAACTTTTGAAGGGTCTGTGATCATGCCCCAATATTTTACCAATTTCAAGAATGCTGCATCCCTCTGTAAGACTTAACAGTTTTTGACTTTTCAGAGTCAGCTAAATATTTTTTTTTGCCCATGTTCATTGAGGAAAACAACCTGCCTAATAAATCTGCACACCTTGATAAGGGGTGTTGTATCCTTTGATCGTACCCCCCTCATTGCACAAATACACATCACCTAATCTGCATTATTCAAGTTTATATAGTTTGGAGTGAAAATCTGCATAAAACTCATGATATGGTCAAACTATTCACTTGTCGAATAATTGTGCACATTATGTAAAAGGTACATCCTTTCACTCACTATCAGCAGCTCCCTGGAAAGTTTGAAGTAACTTGACCAGTATAAAACCATAGACTAGTTTACAAAGCTCTATTGGGAGAACGTCAGAACTTTTATAAGTTCTGTAATTTGTCATAGCAACAACAGCCTCCTCTTCTTCCTAATTGAATTGGACTATTTACGGTAAATATTCCTGATTCTCTTCTGCCAGAGTGGGAAGGCTCACAACTCCGTATATTATTGGATGTGTTCTCTGTTTAATCCCAATTTAGATTTGGAGACAATGATATAAATGATCAAAACTGTGGAAAATAAAATCAGGCTCTCACACAGTTCTCCCATACATATCGGTCATGGTTGTGGTATATGAGAGCCCCCTGTGCTTTTGCAATTAGAGCCAAAAAATGCCAGCTATCTTCCCATTTTCAAAAAAAATGAAGTGAATAATTGGCCCTTTGGTTTTTGCTAACTCTATAACATGAACATTATGGGCAATCTAATAAATCGCCAACATCTCTATTGTGTGCGTACTTCTCCTCGTTAGATTTGACCTTTTCCTGAAAAAATTCCCCAAATTGGTGAGGTTTAATTTTGGCCCTACTTACAAATTCTCTGAATGGATATTATTCATATTAAAATATCACCTTTATTTAAATAATAGCATATTCTTATGAAATGTAACATGTGGTATTAATAATTAATCATCCACTGCTGTAGCAGAGTCTATGTTACAATATTCACTCCTTCATATACTGTTGTCTTTAGAGATGGGCAACCTGAACAGTAAAGTTCGGCGTCCGTACCGAACCGGAAGTCCGTCTTACTGTTCGGGTTTGGCTGCATGAACACCGGGTGTTTGTCGCACTGTCATCTGCATGGCAATCACCGCTTCTGATCGGCGGTAAAATCATCACCGCCAGTCAGACAGTCATGGTTCCCAAGCTGTCAAATGACAGCATGAGCCCGCAGCAGTGATCGGAGGTGATCAAGTTTACCTCCGGTCATTGGTGTCGGCTGATGGGACTACTGCTCCCATCAGCCGATGCCCGCTGCCGCTAATAATAGAGAGCAGGAGCGGCTGATAGGAGCATTCATCAGCCGACTCCTTGGCTGTAAATTTAAAAAAAAAAAAAAACGGCATGGGTTTCTCTGCTACAGTTACGTTTGACACATACGGTACATATATTCACCAATCCCTTATTACTTCTTTTGTATTTTTACTTCTCATGATAGAAATGTTCTTAACAGGTTTGTATCCTGCATCACCCACTTTGGATGTTAATTCTCTGCTTGTGCATTTAAGGTAGATACTGTGCTCTTTGTGAACAAGCTTTGGCAAAGAACGGTTGCATCCGTTCGAAACACGTCACTTTCTGCATCTCAGTCTTGCACCAGAAAAATACTTTTTAAATTTATTATGGAATAAAATTTGAAGAAATCTTACCAGGAGCTGGAAATATTTTTACTCTTATTTTTTACTTTTTCTCAATTTTTGACGCTGCCTTGTCCTTCAAACCACCCATCCAAGCCCTCGCCACCTCCAACTTAAAAATATTTAGAGACTCAATCCTTTCCTCAAACCCTCAATCTACTGAAATACTAGTGCATGCCTCCTCCCTCGACTACTGCAGTGTCCTCTTCTGTGGCCTTCCACTTGCACCCATCTGTCCTTAAGGGCAGAGAGAGACTGCCGTATTTCTCGTGCGAGAATTGCATCGTAAACCTCGTACTGGCTGTTGGCTCTCCTGACATGAGCTTGACAGCTGCATAGAAATACATCATACTGTCTTGCTCAGGTTAGTAGTGCCAGGCCAGTATGTATAGTGCGATGCGATTCTCGCACGAGAAATATGGCAGTCTGTCTCTGCCCTAACGCTGCTGCCCGACTAATTCACCTCTCTTCTCGCTACTCCTCTGCTTCTCCACACTGCAAATCATTTAATTGGCTCACAATTCCCCAACGTATCCATTTCAAGCTACTAACACTGACCCCCATACATCTCTGAACTAATCTCCCACCATGTAATTTCTGGTCATTCTAAGACCTCCTTCTCTCCTCCAGGGCTGTAGAGTCGAAGCCGCCCATTTTTGTGGATTCGGTGTCATGGAAATTGAGGAGTTGGAGTAGAAGGTTTGGCTTACCGACTTCATAGCCCTGCTCTCCTCCATACTCGTACGTTACTCACCCAATCGCCTGCAAGACTTCTTCCGATTATCTCCCATCCTCTGAAAGCTTGTATATAGGCCAGAACTAATAGAGAATTAGCCTGGTGCTGAGGGAGTTCTTTCACTCACTTGCCACTCCAAACCACACACCAATTGGACCTTCAGAGATGCTTCTGGGCTTTCACCTTTTTATGGATTTTATTGCAGAAATTTCTACAGCAGTTTTATTCATCTAAAGCAGGGGTTATGAACCTACAACCCAAGAATTTGATCAAGTCCTCAGTGAGCTTCCCAGTGTTTGGGCCACTGTACCTATAATTTTTTCTGTAAAGCGCACACCGCAGTCACTAATGACCACTACGGCACATGTAACGCTGGTCAACATCCAACTCTGGCCACTGCTAAAACATTCTTGGTTAGTAGGGTATGCACAGTCTAGTCTGTGATGTGTATGCAGCAGACACAGGGTCTGTCCTACGTGACGTGTATACAACAATCAGTCTCCTATGTGATGTTCCCTGCAGTCTCAGTGTATCCTATGTTATGTATATTCTGCAGACCTCCTACTGTTTGAGTTCTATGAACATTACATGAGCAGTGATTATTTCCCATTTTTTTCTATTTGCATATACAGTTATATGAAAAAGTTTGGGCACCCCTATTAATCTTTAGCTTAATGTTTTATAAAAATTGTTTTTTTTGCAACAGCTATTTCAGTTTCATATCTAATAACTGTTGGACACAATAATGTTTCTGCCTTGAATGCAGATTGCACATTTTCTGTTAGTACAATAAACCTCATTTCAAGGTAGAAACATTACTGTGTCCAACAATTATTAGATATATGAAACTGAAATAGCTGTTGCAAAAAAAACAATTTTTATAAAACATTAAGCTTAAGATTAATAGGGATGCCCAAACTTTTTCATATAACTGTAAGTAAATGAAAAGAACCACATGCACACGCTCAGCAGCCTCACAAGGTCTCTTCCTTGATACAGGTGCTGCATCTTCATTTAGGCATCACCAATGCAGTAGAAATTGCATTTATATACACTTTAGAACTTTCCAGAGTCTTGTAGTCGGTAAGTAACTACGATTTTCTCTTTCCCCCATGACAGCACCACGGAGAGAATTTCATAGAATGTATATTAGGGTGGGGGGGTCTGAAGAAAAGGTCAGATATAGTTGGTAATGATTAAAGAATGTAAATGGAGAAGACCAAGTAGCTGCTCCACATATCTACTCAATTGAGGCTCGGGCTCTCTCTGCCCATGAGGTCACCACCGATCTGGTTGTATGAGCTCTGACCCCCTCTGGAATGGCTTCATTACACAAGGAATACGAAAGGATTATAGCATCTCTTATCCATCTCGCCAGTGTGGCCTTTGATGCTTTATGTCCTTTCTTTGGACCCTGAAAGCACACAAAAAGAGACCTATCCCTCCTACAGTCCCTCGTGGCTGACAGATATTGGACCAGGCACCTCTTATCATCTAATGTGTATAGGAGTTCTTCCTTTTTTTTAGAGGGTTGGGGCAGAAAGCGGGTAGAGAGATTTCCTGTGATCTATGGAATCGTGATGCCACTTTAGGCAGATGGGATGAGTCGGTCTTAAGGACCACTCTATCATCTAGTATCTGGGTTAGAGGCGGGTATGCTGATAAAGCCTGTATATCACTAATCCTGCGAGCTGACGTTAGTGCTACCAGCAAAGAGGTTTTAAGGGATATGATTTTTAAAGAGGCTTGTGACAAAGGCTGAAAAGGTGCTTTGGTTAATGCAGAGAGTACCAAGTTTAGATCCCAGGAGGGCGTAGTGTGGTGGAAAATGGGTCTAGATCTACTTGAGGCCTTAATAAATCTCATTACCCAGCGATTTCCCGCTAGGTCGCAGTTGTAGATGGCCCCTAGTGCTGAAACTTGAACTTTAAGTGTGCTTGTTGCTAAACCCTTTTCCAGCCCCTTCTGAAGAAATTGTAGATTTTTTTTGATTGGGGACTCCCCGCTAAACTGGCACCCGAGACTGACAAAAACCTTCCCATATGCCCTAGTAGTCACAGGTTTCCTACTTGGAAGAGTGGAAACTAGGTTTGAAGAGAACCATCTCTTAATCAAAAGTTACCTTTCAAATTCCAGGCCGTCATATGCAGGTTTTGTATTTGCGGACGAACTATCGGTCCCTGGGACAGAAGGTTCGGAATGTCTGGAAAAACCCAAGGGTCTGTTATGGACATTAGCCTTAGCCACGAAATCATGCTCTTTTCAGCCAAAAGGGGCTATTATAATCACCCTTGCTCTGTCCTCCCGAATCTTCCTCAACCCTAAGGGAATTAACGCTATTGGGGAAAGGCATAGGCTAGATCAGTGGTCCCCAACTCCAGGCCTCGAGGGCCGCCAACAGTGCAGGTTTTGAGGATTTCTTTAGTATTGCATTGATGGTAATGTGATCATCTGCACAGGTGATGATTCCAACCCCTTTGCAATACTAAGGAAATCCTCAAAACCTGCACTGTTGGCGGCCCTCGAGGCCTGGAGTTGGGGACCACTGGGCTAGATGAAAATCCCAGGGAATTAAGAATGTGTCTAGGGTCACTGGGCTCCCCCATGAGTCGATCGAACAGAAGGCGTGTGTCTTCCGGTTTAGACTGTTCGCGAACAAGTCTATCTCTGGGAGACCCCAAAGCTCTACTATGTGGTTGAATATATCTCCTGGTTTAATTCCCACTCCCCGTCTCAGACTTAAAAAATCTGCAGCCCGATTTTCTGTGCCTTTGATGTGAAGAGCGGATAATGACGCTAGATTGGTCTCTGCGAACAGCAGATGGATTTTGTTACATCCATCAATGCTCGAGACCTGGTGCCCCTTGGTGATTCAAATATGCCACCACCACCTTGTTGTCTGATAACACCCTTGCATGATGGGATTGAAGGAAGCGTAGAAAGTGGCTGATAGCATATTTCACCAACAGGAGTTCTTTCATGTTTGAAGAACCAATTTTCTGCTCTTCTGACCAAGGACCTTGAGCAATCTGTCTGTCTAGATGCGCCCCCAGCCCCAGGGGTTTGCGTCTGTGGTTAGTGTTATAGATATTGGCCACACTCACGGGACACCCCTGGCTAGGTTGTCTGGATTCATCCACCAAGATAGGGAACGTATTGTTTTTGATGAGGATTTTTAAGTGCTTTTCTATATCTCCCTTTAAACGTGACTCTGCCTCTATCTCCCACTGAAGGTCCCTGGTATGACTTTGGGCCCATCCGACCGCTGGAATACAGGCTGTCATTGATCCTAGTATGGACATTGCTTTGCGCAAGGTGATGACCGGGGATTCTGACAGTTGGACTACCAGCTGCGTCATGTTCGAAATCCCCTCCCCCCCCATCCCCGGGGAGACGGCATTCTTGCCTGTTTGAGTCTATCATAATTCCTAGGTACTGTTGTGCTTGGGTTGGAACGATCCTGGACTTTGCTAGGTTTAACAGCCATCCTAGGTTTGTCAAGGATGTCATCACTTTGTCCAGCTGTTGACTGCAATGGTGAGAGGATTCGCCAATCACCAGGAGGTCGTCCAGATATGGAACTATCAGAATATGTTGTACTCTTATGTGAGCCATGACCTCCGCCATTAGTTTCGTAAACACCCTCGGGGCTATGGCTAGGCCAAAGGGGAGGGCCCTGAATTGGTAATGTTTTAACTCCCCTTGCATCGTTGCTGCCACCCTGAGGAATCTCTTATGATCTAACTTGATGAGCACATGGTAATATGCATCTTTTAAAAGATGAGTCATGAAACAAGATGGATAAAGCATTCTCACACGTCTATATTGTCTCCATTTTGAATTGTTGAGACATTAGATATTTGTTTAGTTTTTTCAAATTTATAAATTGTCCTGTAAGTTCCATCCAGTTTTGTCTGAAGAAATAGAGGGGAGTGAAACCCCATGCCTTTCTCCCCGTCTGGGACTTCTTACAGGATGTTCTTTGCTAACAGGCCTTGAATTTCTTTTTGGAGGCCTAGTTGCTCAGCTTCTACTTTCTTTGAGGGGTTACGACAAAGTGATGGGATGGGATGGGATAGCATGGAATTTCAGCTTTAGACCTGTTCTTATTATATTTAAGATCCATGCGCTCCCCGATATTTTTTCCCAAGCTGGAAGTAGGCCAATCTCCCTCCCACCTGGGGCACACCTTCATTGGAGGTTTTTTGTTGTCGGGTTTGTTGAACATGAACCCTTTCCCTCTAAATCTTTTATCCTCCCATCCCTCCTTTTGACCTTTAGGGGGCTTTCTACGTATAAATCTCCTGCTCAGAAAGGACCATGTATAGGACTGGTTGGGAAACCCTGGGAAGGCTTTTTTTCTTATCCCCTGCTTTATCGAGAATATCATCTAGGGTTGGCCCAAATAAGAATTCCCCTTCGCAGGGAATGGAGCAGTTTGGCTTTAGTTTGTAGGTCCCCCGGCCAGCAATTGAGCCATAAGGCCCTTCTCGCCGCGTTTGAAATGGAGGCCGATCTTGCCCTAACCTAAAGGTACCGTCACACTAAGCGACGCTGCAGCGATACAGACAACTATGTCGATCGCTGCAGCATTGCTGTTTGGTCGCTGGAGAGCTATCACACAGACAGCTCTCCAGCGACCAACGATACCGGTCCCCAGGTAACCAGGGTAAACATCAAGTTACTAAGCGCGGCCCTGCGCTTAGTAACCCGATATTTATCCTGGTTACCAGTGAAGACATCGCTGGATCGGCGTCACACACGCCGATCCAGCGATGTCAGCGGGAGATCAGCGACAAAATAAAGTTCTGATCTTTCCCCAGCGACCAACGATCTCCCAGCAGGGGCCTGATCGTTGGTCGCTGTCACACATAACGATTTCGTTAACGATATCGTTGCTACGTCACAAAAAGCAACGATATCGTTAACAATATCGTTATGTGTGAGGGTACCTTAACCGAGTCTATAGAGGCGTCTGCTAGGAACGCAGCTGCTCCTTTCACTAAGACCGAGTCCAATATTGATTCACCTGGGGATTTATCTTTTAATTGTGACACTAGGTGGTCTAACCACACCATTAAGGCTCTAGCGCTGCATGTGGCAGCTACGGCTGGTTTTAGTCCATCCCCTGGATGGAAAGGTGAACTTTCATGAAGGTCAGTTACCCTCCTGCTGTAAGTGGGATACCGGTTCTGGCGTAGGAGTTGTTTCCACTTGAACCACTGATGGCCTTTCGGATCCACCGGAGCCTCTGGTGCGCTGGGATCCCAAACTGCGACGCTGGGAAGAGACATCACCTTGTTGCTGCGGGTGATGGTGCTGCGGCTGTTTCTTTGGAGGGGACTGCAGGGTCTGCTCTACTGATTGCTCCTGGTCACTCATAGTGAAACCGAGCACCGGATCTTCCATTTTCTGACTTTAAATATCTTTTTCATGCGGGCGGCGCGCCGTAGCACCGATTACCCAGTACTGCAGCGTGCCGCCCCAGAAACACCTCCCCGCGCCTGGAGATGCTTTGCGCGTGGCTCGTTTCCCTGGCTTCCGGCCACCAGGAGGGAGCGCAGAGAGCAGCCGCCAATGCCCCAATTAGCAGCGGCACTTCCCTGCAGGCAGCCACCACTACTATCCTCTTCTGGGCCACTGGTGGACCGGCGGTATAACACCAGGTGACCTCCGCCACCTACTACCAGCCGTAGAAATCTATAGGGAGACTGGATTCTGCTTCACTGCCTCTCCCTCTGCACATGCACAAGGCCCGCCGACCCTGGAACCGTGGCGCTTCGGGGAGAGAAGACCACCATGCCCGAGTCAGGGCTCCCCACTATTTAGATCGGTCAGATGGACCCCTGGCATCCCACAATGACTTGCAATCAGGTATGCTGTAGGTTCCCTGTCAGGGACAGGAAACCGAACTGATGTGGGAGAGGTGTACCACCTTTTTCACCTGTAGGTTTCCTGTCCCTGAGGATGGATCCCTCTTTCTCCGTGGTGCCGTCATGGGGGAAAGAAAATGCCTAGTGTGAACTGAGGTACTCTAGTTAGAGAATGCAGTATAATTCTAACAATATTTGCCTACCCACTTTGGCAGAGATAGCTAGGAGAGGCATAAAATCAGATTTAGCAATATTACTCTAGTTTTCTGTAGAAACATACCTTGATGAATCAGGCCATGTGTGTCTTGGCTGTTCTGTGTCCGAACTCTGGTTGGCAGCTTCTGCACACACCACTTCTCTAGACTCACTGACAGGTAGAGCTCTGTCAAATGGGATCGTGGAAAAGCAGCTGGAGACCTGCCTCAAACTGGTCAGCTGAATCACATAGTACTTGTCCAGGTTTTAGAAGCATGTGGTCTCTGAAATGTCACAACACGCAAAAGTGAAACACACACGGCTGCACTAATGCAGTCAGTTCTTGCAGCCCAAACTTGTGGCAGCATGAATTAGAGGACAAGCTCCCTTTATAAACGCCAAAATAAGCATATGATGTAACAAGTATAAAAAGTGTTTTACACCGCTCAGGATAATCATGAATATCAGTTTCTATCCAGCAAGAAGCAGTTTGCAGCTCCAGCAGGAGATGTAAGCAGTGTTGGGAGAGTGCCACCACTCTGTCGTACTGTTTAGTGCCTCCTTCTGCAGATCAACTTCTAGCCAGTTTTTGCTTCCCAGCTTAGTCAGTAGCCAGAAGTAGTCAATTGATTAGTGAGGGGTGCTATGTATTGAACTCCCCCCAATCTGATATTGATGATCTCTCTCGTAGGTAGGTCATCTGAATCTGAGAAATGTACAGTACAGATATAAATACAGTGGATTGTGAATGAGAATTTATTCAGAACTGTGAATTTGAAATCCAAAGCATGTAATCACCACAAAGTTCTAAGTGAAATGTGCAGCAATTTTCGCAGAGGTATTTACCATGGAATATCATGGGGAAAGTTACATACAGTATATCGTCTACATAAAGTTACAAACTTCTACAACTTAATAAAACCGATCTGTCAGACAATACAGAAGAACAGTGTGTTTCTGCATGCGAGTGCAGAGAATACAGTTCTTTCCCAGCCTCTCTTCATCAGCACACCATACTCATTATAGCCTTTGATAAATAATAATCTTTATTTTTATACAGTGCTAACATATTCCGCAGCGCTTTACAGGTTGCACACATCGCTGTCCCTGGGGCTCACAATCTAAATTCCCTATCAGTATGTCTTTGGATTGTGAGAGGAAACCGGAGTACACGGAGGAAACCCACGCAAACACGGAGAGAACATACAAACTCTTTGCAGATGTCCTTGGTGGGGTTTGAACCCAGGACTCCAGCGCTGCAAGGCACATTACTCGAGATTTCCCGAGCATGCTTGGATGATCTCCGAGTATAAAGGATGTGCTCGGAGATTTAGTTTCTGTCTCCGTAGCTGCATGATTTATGACTGTTAACCAGCCTGAATACATGTGGGGATTTCCTAACAAACAGGCAACCCCCCACATGTACTCAGGCTGTCTAGCAGCTGCAAATCATGCAGCTACAAAGACAGAAACTAAATCTCCGAACACATCCTAGTACTTGGAGATCACCCGAGCATGCTTGGGAAATACTCGCTCATCACTACCTTTGATTCATCAAGATTGGGTTTTGTACACCAGTCTATGAAGGGAAAGCTGGAGTAAGATTTGCCAGTTTCATTAAAGGGTCACTGTCACCTGAATTTGGAGGGAACAATCTTCAGCCATGGAGGCAGGGTTTTTGGGTGTTTGATTCACCCTTTCCTTACCCGCTGGCTGCAATATTGGATTGAAGTTTATTCTCTGTCCTCCATAGTACATGCCTGCGCAAGGCAAGATTGCTTTGTGCAGGCGTGTACTACAGAGGACAGAGAATGAACTTCAATCCAATATTGCAGTCAGCGGGTAAGGAAAGGGTGAATCAAACACCCAAAAACCCCGCCTCCATGGCTGAAGATTGTTCCCTCCAAATTCAGGTGACAGTGTCCCTTTAAGCGGTAAAGAATTGGGTACATCTTTCCATGGCTATGTGTCACCACCAGAAATACTACTACAGTCAGGGGCTGGCGCATGGGTCTCACTTTTTGTGGTGCAATTGTGTTTTGTCAAGCGCACTTACCAATGCTCCATGCAAGCACGGCCATTTTTCAAAAAAGTTGATGGAAGTTTTTCTAAAACTTCAAATTGCATTTAAAAAAATAGTAAAATTTCAAGCAGTTTTTTTTACACCATAAGACTTCTTAATGAAACAGGGTTTAAGTGTTCAATGTATTCCTGGATCAATCCTATTAACCAACAATGATCAATATTTTTTGTGTACCATTTATGCTAGAGAACCTTTACTCATTCTATGCAGCCCTTACATCAGAGGTGTCAAACTGCATTCCTCGAGGGCCGCAAACAGGTCATGTTTTCAGGATTTCCTTGTATTGCACAAGGTGCTGGAATCATTCTGTGTAGGTGATTAAATTATCACCTGTGCAATACTAGGAAATCCTGAAAACATGACCTGTTTGCGGCCCTCGAGGAATGCAGTTTGACACCCCTGCCTTACATAGCCCTGTGTAGTCTGACAAGCCTTAAAATGTTCCTATAATGGAAAGGTATCTCCCTATACATGAAACCGGGTCCACCCAGTGTGACTGGAGCACTTGCCCAACTTTGGCTCAGTTACGTTGGCTTTGGGACTGCTGCAGAAAGCCACGTACAGGGCTCCATGAATGCAAATATAAACAAATGTAAAACTTCTACAGTCAGTGTCATTGTGATAACTTTATTTTTGCTTCATTTCAGGAAACCTGTGTATTTTTACAGCATATCAGGCCGTTTTGACGTTGGAAATCTGGCATCCTACCTTCTGTGTAATGAATATTTTCAAGAGAAAATAAGTAAACTGAATTATCTTCAATAACCGTGACTATGAAAGCGGCGCCATTATACATACAGAAACATTCAGTTTAAGACGTGTCTAATTCTCACATTTAATGCACAGCAGCTAATGAAAATTTTCTTAAACTCCAACTTCATGGAAATCCCTCACAGGCTTTTCACTGACTGACAAGAGGCTGAAGTCTGCTGCATTTGTCTGATGCCTTTTCATTTTTATTTTCCATTTTTGCAATTCTGGATCCAAACTGCATGGCTCTTTTGGGTAAAACTGAAGAGTTTCCAAGTCCAAGTATCACAGCAGCTACTCGCAAAATTAACTTTTCACCTAGCCCCCTGGCAAGCAACAAGTTAGTTTTTTCCCAGAGTGGAAGAGAGTTTAAAAAAGAAACCACATCTTCATCCAGAAATGGAAACCTAAAATAAAATGTAAACACCATGAAACTCCAGCCATATTATAATACTTTACATCAAATGTTAATGTTAAACCAAATTGTCATAAAATTCATATGCAGATGATCTTTTACCAAATGTCTCATGTTGAACATGACAATGTAATAGTGGCAGCACAACAGAACACATTTTTTTCCATTTGCCTCTTTGTTACAAAGATATTAGTAAAGTAATTAGCACCTAATGAGTTAACCCCTTCCCGACCCATGACGCCACGTAGGCGTCATGAAAGTCGGTGCCATTCCGACCCATGACGCCTATGCGGCGTCATGGAAAGATCGCGTCCCTGCAGATCGGGTGAAAGGGTTAACTCCCATTTCACCCGATCTGCAGGGACAGGGGGAGTGGTAGTTTAGCCCAGGGGGGGTGGCTTCACCCCCTTGTGGCTACGATCGCTCTGATTGGCTGTTGAAAGTGAAACTGCCAATCAGAGCGATTTGTAATATTTCACCCATTATAACGGGTGAAATATTACAATCCAGCCATGGCCGATGCTGAAATATCATCGGCCATGGCTGGAAATACTAGTGTGCCCCCACCCCACCCCTCCGATCGCCCCCCCACCCCCTTGATCTGGCCGGTACACTGCTCCGGCTCCCCTCCGTCCTGTGCTCCGCTCCCCCCCGTGCTCGTGTCCGCTCCCCCCGTGCTCCAATCACCCCCCCGTGCTCCAATCACCCCCCCTGCACTCCGATCCACCCCCCCCCGTGCTCCGTTCCACCCCCCCGTGCTCCATTCCAGCCCCCCCGTGCTCCGTTCCACGCCCCCCGCGCTCCGTTCCACCCCTCCCGCGCTCCGATTCCCCCCCCCCCCCCGTGCTCCGATCCCCCCCCCCGTGGTCCCCCCCCACCCTATCATACTTACCGATCCAGCCGTGGTCCCGTCCGTCTTCTCCCGGGCGCCGCCATCTTCCAAAATGGCGGGCGCATGCGCAGTGCGCCCGCCGAATCTGCCGGCCGGCAGATTCGTTCCAAAGTGCATTTTGATCACTGAGATATAATCTATCTCAGTGATCAAAATAAAAAAAAATAATAAATGACCCCCCCCCCCTTTGTCACCCCCATAGGTAGGGACAATAAAAAAATAAAGAAATTTTTTTTTTCCACTAATGTTAGAATAGGGTTAGGGTTAGGGGTAGGGTTAGGGGTAGGGTTAGGGGTAGGGTTAGGGCTAGGGTTAGGGGTAGGGCTAGGGGTAGGGTTAGGGGTAGGGTTAGGGCTAGGGTTAGGGGTAGGGTTAGGAATGTGCACACGTATTCTGGTCCTCTGCGGATTTTTCCGCTGCGGATTTGATAAATCCGCAGTGCTAAACCGCTGCGGATTTATGGCGGATTTACCGCGTTTTTATGCGCATTTCACTGCGGTTTTACAATTACGATTTTCTATTGGAGCAGTTGTAAAACCGCTGCGGAATCCGCACAAAGAAGTGACATGCTGCGGAATGTAAACCGCTGCGTTTCCGTGCAGTTTTTCCGCAGCATGTGTACAGTGATTTTTGTTTCCCGTAGGTTTACATTGAACTGTAAACTCATGGGAAACTGCTGCGGATCCGCAGCGTTTTCCGCAGCGTGTGCACATACCTTTAGAATTAGGCTATGTGCACACGGTGCGGATTTGGCTGCGGATTCGCAGCAGTGTTCCATCAGGTTTACAGTACCATGTAAACATATGGAAACCAAATCCGCTGTGCCCATGGTGCAGAAAATACCGTGCGGAAACGCTGCGTTGTATTTTCCGCAGCATGTCAATTCTTTGTGCGGATTCCGCAGCGTTTTACACCTGTTCCTCAATAGGAATCCGCAGGTGAAATCCGCACAAAAAACACTGGAAATCCGCGGAAAATCCACAGGTAAAACACAGTGCCTTTTACCCGCGGATTTTTCAAAAATGGTGTGGAAATATCTCACACGAATCCGCAACGTGGGCACATAGCCTTAGGGTTAGGGTTGGAATTAGGGTTGTGGTTAGGGTTAGGGGTGTGTTGGGGTTAGTGTTGTGGTTAGGGGTGTGTTGGGGTTAGGGTTGTGATTAGGGTTATGGCTACAGTTGGGATTAGGGTTAGGGGTGTGTTGGGGTTAGTGTTGGAGTTAGAATTGAGGGGTTACCACTGTTTAGGCACATCAGGGGTCTCCAAACGCAACATGGCGCCACCATTGATTCCAGCCAATCTCGTATTCAAAAAGTCAAATGGTGCTCCCTCACTTCCGAGCCCTGACGTGTGCCCAAACAGTGGTTTACCCCCACATATGGGGTACCAGCATACTCAGGACAAACTGCGCAACAATTACTGGGGTCCAATTTCTCCTGTTACCCTTGTGAATCTAAAAAAATGCTTGCTAAAACATAATTTTTGAGGAAAGAAAAATGATTTTTTATTTTCACGGCTCTGCGTTGTAAACGTCTGTGAAGCACTTGGGGGTTCAAAGTGCTCACCACATATCTAGATAAGTTCCTTGGGGGGTCTAGTTTCTAAAATGGGGTCACTTGTGGGGGGTTTCTACTGTTTAGGCACACCAGGGGCTCTGCAAACGCAACGTGACACCCGCAGACCATTCCATCAAAGTCTGCATTTCAAAAGTCACTACTTACCTTCTGAGCCCCGACGTGTGCCCAAACAGTGGTTTACCCCCACATATGGGGTATCAGCGTACTCAGGAGAAACTGGACAACAACTTTTGGGGTCCAATTTCTCCTGTAACCCTTGGGAAAATAAAAAATTCTGGGCTAAATAATTATTTTTGAGGAAAGAAAACGTATTTATTATTTTCACGGCTCTGCATTATAAACTTCTATGAAGCACTTGGGGGTTCAAAGTGCTCACCACACATCTAGATAAGTTCCTTTGGGGGTCTAGTTTCCAAAATGGGGTCACTTGTGGGGGGTTTCTACTGTTAAGCCACATCAGGGGCTCTGCAAACGCAACGTGACGCCCACAGAGCATTCCATCAAAGTCTGCATTTCAAAACGTCACTACTTCACTTCCGAGCCCCGGCATGTGCCCAAACAGTGATTTACCCCCACATATGGGGTATCAGCGTACTCAGGAGAAACTGGACAACAACTTTTGGGGTCAAATTTCTCCTGTTACCCTTGGGAAAATAAAAAATTGCAGGCTAAAAGATCATTTTTGAGAAAATAATTTTTTTTTTTATTTTCATGGCTCTGCGTTATAAACTTCTGTGAAGCACTTGGGGGTTCAAAGTCCTCACCACACATCTAGATTAGTTCCTTTGGGGGTCTAGTTTCTAAAATGGTGTCATTTCTGGGGGATCTCCAATGTTTAGGCACACAGGGGCTCTCCAAACGTGACATGGTGTCCGCTAATGATTGGAGCTAATTTTCCATTTAAAAAGCCAAATGGCGTGCCATCCCTTCCGAGCCCTGCCGTGCGCCCAAACAGTGGTTTACCCCCACATATGGGGTATCAGCGTACTCAGGACAAACTGGACAACAATATTTGGGGTCCAATTTCTCCTATTATCCTTGGCAAAATAGGAAATTCCAGGCTAAAAAATCATTTTTGAGGAAAGAAAAATTATTTTTTATTTTCATGGCTCTGCGTTATAAACTTCTGTGAAGCACCTGGGGGTTTAAAGTGCTCACTAGGCATCTAAATTAGTTCCTTGGGGGGTCTAGTTTCCAAAATGGGGTCACTTGTGGGGGAGCGCCAATGTTTAGGCACACAGGAGCTATCCAAACGCGACATGGTGTCCGCTAACGATGGAAATAATTTTTCATTCAAAAAGTCAAATGGCGCTCCTTCCCTTCCGAGCCTTACCATGTGCCCAAACAGTGGTTTACCCCCACATGTGAGGTATCGGTGTACTCAGGAGAAATTGCCCAACACATTTTAGGATCCATTTTATCCTGTTGCCCATGTGAAAATGAAAAAATTGAGGCTAAAAGAATTTTTTTGTGAAAAAAAATTACTTTTTCATTTTTACAGATCAATTTGTGAAGCACCTGAGGGTTTAAAGTGCTCACTAGGCATCTAAATTAGTTCCTTGGGGGGTCTAGTTTCCAAAATGGGGTCACTTGTGGGGGAGCGCCAATGTTTAGGCACACAGGAGCTATCCAAACGCGACATGGTGTCCGCTAACGATGGAAATAATTTTTCATTCAAAAAGTCAAATGGCGCTCCTTCCCTTCCGAGCCTTACCATGTGCCCAAACAGTGGTTTACCCCCACATGTGAGGTATCGGTGTACTCAGGAGAAATTGCCCAACACATTTTAGGATCCATTTTATCCTGTTGCCCATGTGAAAATGAAAAAATTGAGGCTAAAAGAATTTTTTTGTGAAAAAAAAGTACTTTTTCATTTTTACGGATCAATTTGTGAAGCACCTGGGGGTTCAAAGTGCTCACTATGCATCTAGATAAGTTCCTTGGGGCGTCTAGTTTCCAAAATGGGGTCACTTGTGGGGGAGCTCCAATTTTTAGGCACACGGGGGCTCTCCAAACGTGACATGGTGTCCGCTAAAGAGTGGAGCCAATTTTTGATTCAAAAAGTCAAATGGCGCTCCTTCCCTTCCAAGCCCTGCCGTGCGCCAAAACAGTGGTTTACCCCCACATATGAGGTATCAGCGTACTCAGGACAAATTGGACAACAACTTTCGTGGTTCAGTTTCTCCTTTTACCATTGGGAAAATAAAAAAATTGTTGCTAAAAGATAATTTTTGTGACTAAAAAGTTAAATGTTCATTTTTTCCTTCCATGTTGCTTCTGCTGCTGTGAAGCACCTGAAGAGTTAATAAACTTCTTGAATGTGGTTTTGAGTACCTTGAGGGGTGCAGTTTTTAGAATGGTGTCACTTTTGGGTATTTTCAGCCATATAGACCCCTCAAACTGACTTCAAATGTGAGGTGGTCCCTAAAAAAAATGGTTTTGTAAATTTCGTTGTAAAAATGACAAATCGCTGGTCGAATTTCAACCCTTATAACTTCCTAACAAAAAAAAATTTTGTTTCCAAAATTGTGCTGATGTAAAGTAAACATGTGGGAAATGTTATTTATTAACTATTTTGTGTCACATATCTCTCTGGTTTAACAGAATAAAAATTCAAAATGTGAAAATTGCGAAATTTTCAAAATTTTCGCCAAATTTCCGTGTTTATCACAAATAAATGCAGAATTTATTGACCTAAATTTACCACTAACATGAAGCCCAATATGTCACGAAAAAACAATCTCAGAACCGCTAGGATCCGTTGAAGCGTTCCTGAGTTATTACCTCATAAAGGGACACTGGTCAGAATTGCAAAAAACGGCAAGGTCTTTAAGGTCAAAATAGGCTGGGTCTTGAAGGGGTTAAAGGGGAATTCCCAGCTCCAATATCCTATTCCAATATGTAGTAGGTTTTAACAATAATATTAGCAAATACCTTCAATTAGAAATGTAGTATAGTGCTCCTGATTCAACATGTCGCTTAGCCCATGTGCAGGGCATTGCAGTAGCTTAGGTAATCCATTGTCACAACAGTTAGTTGTTGGTTGGCAATCATGGATACCTAAGCTACTGCAATGCCCTGGATATGGAGTAAAGGTACCGTCACACAAAACGATATCGTTAACGAAATCGTTATGCGTGACAGCGACCAACGATCAGGCCCCTGCTGGGAGATCGTTGGTCGCTGGGGAAAGTCCAGGACTATTTTGTCGCTGGATCACCCGCTGACATCGCTGAATCGGCGTGTGTGACGCCGATTCAGCGATGTCTTCACTGGTAACCAGGGTAAACATCGGGTTACTAAGTGCAGGGCCGCGCTTAGTAACCCGATGTTTACCCTGGTTACCATTGTAAATGTAAAAAAAAAAAAAAAAAAAAAAAAAACTACATACCTACATTCCGGTGTCTGATCTCGTCCCTCGCCTCGCCTGTGAGCGCCAGCCGGCCGTAAAGCAGAGCACAGCGGTGACGTCACCGCTGTGCTTTACGGCCGGCGCTCAGTCAGTGCGGGAAGCTGAAGGCGAGGGACTTGACCAGACACCGGAATGTAAGTATGTAGTGTTTGTTTTTTACATTTACAATGGTAACCAGGGTAAACATCGGGTTACTAAGCGCGGCCCTGCGCTTAGTATCCCGATGTTTACCCTGGTTACCCGGGGACTTCGGCATCGTTGGTCGCTGGAGAGCTGTGTGACAGCTCTCCAGCGACCAAACAGCGACGCTGCAGCAATCGGCATCGTTGTCTAGATCGCTGCAGCGTCGCTAAATGTGACGGTACCTTAAGACTTAAATTTAAAAAAATGAAGAAAGGTGACCCCTATTACAGAGTGAACTTTCAGAAGAATCCCTCATCACTCAGAAGCAAACAATGGTACTGGATTTGGAGGAGTGATTATACCAGCCGATTGAGCCTCCAGAGGAGATCTTTCACCTTGCTAGAGCTTCTGCTCTGCTTAGTGGACCAGCTGCTCCTTCCTTCTGAGCATCCACGACGTCCCAAAGTAGTCTGGGGACTTCCATACTGCCATACCTTCTGCTGCTGATCCTGTAGTTCCTGGGAGTCCTGGACCTCCGTACTGCCTGGAGAAAGCCTTGTGGCACAGCCTGGAGGTATAGGGATACAGCTCTCCTGGCGGTCTAACCTCTTTTTAGAGCAGGACCAGCTTGCAGCGCATCCCTCTCGGAATCATCCCACTCCATCTTTGGGAAATCACTTCCGGTCACCTGGCCCCGATGCCCGAGTGTGTTCCCGTGCATACCCAGTTGGGGACGCGTGAAAGCCTGTAGGTCACTGAACGTGGGGCCACAGCTTGCACTCACCCGCTCTCCCATGAAAGCCCCCTGGACCCATAGTGGCACTTCAGGAACCCTGCACCTGACTGCACTGATCAGGCCTGGAAAAACTCCTAAAATCCATCTACTTTCTACAGGTACGCCCACAGAAAGGTTACCCCGTCAACGACAGGAAACCAACTGATGCGAGGGAGAGGTACAGCCCTTTTATTCTATAGGTTTCCTGTCCTTGAAGGGAGGACACCCTCTTGCCGTGGTGTGGTCATGGGTGAGAGAAAAAAAAATATGTTTTATTCCACTCTGCAACAACTATTGCATATTGTAATCAAGTTCATGGTGAAACATTTGGTAAAAGGTTCTCTTGAAGTGACACAATCCATGGCACATTTTATGATAAAATAAACAATTCTATGGTAATACAGTAAGCACTGCAAACAAAATGACCGGCAAAGCAGCGAGCTGCCTCGATCGTCACCATGAATGTTGATAAAATTCTACCTCTTGGCATAAAATTTTAATTCCTTTATTCAATTGTGGTTAGAAGACAGTTATGCGTTGCAGTCATAAGCAAAGTCTACGTGTTTATTTTTTGTTTGTTTTTCACTCTTCATTATGAACTATGATTAACCCCTTCATAATCGGAGCATTTTTTGATTTTTAATTTTTCTGTCAATATGGCAGTGTGAGGGCTTGATTTTTGCGGGACGAGTTGTACTTTTGAACATCACTGGTTTTAGCATGTCATGTACTTGAAAACTGGGGAAAAAATTCCAAGTGAGGTGAAATTGTAAAAAAAGTGCAATCCCACACATGTTTTTTGTTTGGCTTTTTTGCTAGGTTCACTAAATGCTAAAACTGACCTGACATTATGATTCTCCAGATCATGACAAGTTCATAGACACCAAACATGTCTAGGTTCTTTTTTATCTAAGTGGTGAAAAAAATCCCAAAGTTTCGTGAAAAAAAAAGCGCCATTTTCCGATACCCGTAGCGTCTCCATTTTTCTTGATCTCGCGGCGACCAAAAAAAGTAATTCTGGCGTTTCGTTTTTTTTTTCCTCACTATGCCATTTAGCGATAAGGTTAATTTTTTTATTGAAAGATCGAGCAATTCTAAATGCGGAGGTACGAAATGTGTATGTTTGATTTTTTGTTTTGTTGATTTATTTTGAATGAGGTGAAAAGGGGGTGATTTAAATTTTTTTTTTTATATATATTTTTAAAACTATTTTTCTTCAAGTTTTGGCATGCTTCAATAGCCTCAAGTAGAAGATGCGACAACTTGATCTGCTCTGCTGCATAGAGGCGATGCTCAGATCACCTCTATGTAGCAGAATTACTGCATTGCTATGAGCGCTGACCACAGGGTGGCACTTATAGCAATCCGGCATCAACAACCTGTTCAAAACAGCTGACATGTCGTGGCTTTGATGCGGGCTCACCGCCGGAGCCCACGTCAAAGCTAAGGATACTGCCATTGGTTGCACTATTCCGTCCAATGGCCAGTAAGGGGTTAAGAATGGACAACAAAAATGCGTAAGCTCAGCTTATGACTGCAGCACTCAACTCTCACTCTTTAACCATGACCGAATAAAATGAATTAATTTTTTTTGGTGGTGGTGGAAGGGGGGGGGGGGTGATGGGTTGCAGGAGGTGCAGGAATTTTATTAACTTTTTGTATGTACTAACACTGCACCATAGTCTTGATGCTTCCATGCAATTGATAGTGCGATCATTACTGCAGACCTTCTAATACACAAGCTGTCAGACTGATTAGACGTATCCCTCGTTGATGATCCAATATTAACCATGCCTTACATTTTACTGTCTTGTATAAAAGCTAGGAGTAGAAACTTATTTCTGCATTTTAGGAAATAGCACAAAATCCACAGTAATATCCTGACAAATGCACATTCCACGACAGAAATGTTGGTCTCGTAGCCCTGGGGGAGGAGGAAATCATCTAACTTGAAGGAGCTGAAGCAGTTTTACCTTGAGGAACAGGCAAGAAACCCAGTGGCAAGATATGGAAAGCTCATAAAAACTTATCCAAAGCGACTTGCAGCTGTAATTGCTCTACAAGGTACTGACTTCAGGGGGTGAATAGTTCTGCACACTGAAGTTTTCAGTTATTTTGTTCTATTTATATTCTCCACAATAAAAAGAAAACCATGGGTGCAAGAGTGGACTTATTGGAGTTTATCTGGGCTCCCTGGGACGATTTATGGGCTCAAAATAAGTTTGGATTGTTTGTTTCCTCTCGACTCTTGTGCGTTCCCCTCCTTGACTTCATAGCGTGTGCGTCTTGTCTTTTTATGGGTGGCTTAATATTAGGATTTCTGATATGAATACGTTCCCCAATAGCTTTATTTTTAATGTACCTTACCCTTGCTGATTTTCTTAGTTGTTTGTTCAATGTGATTCTTTAATTGTTTTGATTAAGATTATACAAAATGTAATAAAAAAATAAATAAAAACCAAATGTTCACAGTTGTAAGCATGTTCTTTACATGAACTGAGGCCAACCCTCAAAAAAACAAGAAATTCCAGGTTGTGATTTAGAAAAACTCAAAAAATGCGACAAGGGATGAATACTTTTAAAGCCACTGTAATTGTTAATGACTGCATGATTGTGTGGTTATCTTTCCTGGATTTGACAGGAGGTTTTTATTATGTGCGATTCATTATATGGTTGCAAATATATTTTTTACAACACATTAAAAGTTCTGTTTTAACCCCTTGATAACTAATCCAAATTTTTCAAATCTGACAAGCCCGTTCATGTGGCAATACTTCTGGAATGTTTCAAGATATCCCATGATTTTAAGATGGTTATTTCATGATATTGGTAAATTAAAGGTTGAAATGTTTTGTGTTAATTTATAAAAATATCAGAAATCTGACAAAATATTTTCCTAAAATGGCTGCCTGTATCCTCCCCTTTTTGGTGAAGGCAGACACAGACAATGGTTGTCATGCAGTACGGCTAGGAGGAACTGAGTATGCTCGAACTGTGAGTGAAGAACTACTGGAGGGTGTAACCAGCAGGAATGGGATGTATGGGAAGTCAGGGGTGGTGGGTTTTTTTTAGTATTTTTGCAAAGATCATCTTAGGTATAAGCAGGCACAAAGCACTAATGTGATCTTGGGAATACCACCTCACATGTACCTCTACACAATACTGTAGCTGTCTAAGGCTCCTGTATGTCCCAAGGAGAAGAGGAGCAGCCACTCCATTTATTTATGAAGAATTTGTGATTAATCAGCATTATGCAGAGATCCAAACGGATACCTTGCTTCCTTGCCATGGTCACCAATAACTCTGTCATCTCGTCCGAGATTTCTGGAAGAGATACGTCCCAATTCTAGATTTAATTCTTCAAGGAGGCCTCTGTGTCCGTCTCTGTTGAACCTTACTCTGTGACGAGAATATCCAGCAAGTTGTTCATCTGCTCCAATACCTGTGAGCACAACCTATTAGAGAGGGGTAACGAGGAAATATAGGATCAGTTATTTGCTCTTGATAAGCAAGTGAATAGGAGTGATACTTAGATTAGATAAGCTTTTTTTACAGCATATTCATTCAATCCCACTAACCCCTTCTCACCCTATAATATGTCAGCCTCAAGAGTATATCTGAAGTCATAGCCAATCACGCAGCTGACAAGTTTCTAATATATATGGGGGCACTACTCTTACAGGGTAGTGCCAAGTTCTACAATGCCTATATAGTTGGAAGTGTGATGGTGGACAAGGGACCCGACCGCAATCGAGGGCCAAGTATACTCAACCTGTGGGCCACAGTTTGCCAGATGTGATATATACAGTGTGAGCCCCACATAGCGTGCCACATACAGTGTGAGGCCTGTGAACAAAAAACAAAACACACTCCTACGGCTAGGGTGCTGGAATAATAGGAAAGAGGGATGACCAAATGAAAAATTGGTCAAGAAAATCCACAGATGTAACAATATAGACGCCATTCTCCACAGAATAATGATAGATGTAACACCTATTGATAAATTAAAGTGAACCGATCATGTCCAGAAAGGCCATTTGCCTGCAGATACAATGTTAACTGCCAAGTAAATAGCGTAAAAATCACATTAGGCTGCTTTTCTGGGAGCAGGGCTACAGGGATGAAATGTACTGCATTTTACAAACTGTAAGATGCACTTTTTTCCTCAAAAAATTTGGAGGAAAATGGGGGCTGCGTCTTATACTCCGGATGTACCAGCTGTTGCTTATGCCTAGCAGGATGGGGACATGCCTACCAAGATGAGGGATGGAGGCATGCCTACCATGATAGGGAAGGGGCCCATTGCATACCAGGCTAGGGATGAAGGGGCCCATTGCATACCAGGCTAGGGATGAAGGGGCCCATTGCATACCAGGCTAGGGATGAAGGGGCCCATTGCATATGGGCAGCACGGTGGCGCAGTGATTAGCACAGCAGCCTTGCAGCGCTGGAGTCCTGGGTTCAAGCCCCACTAAGGACAACATCTGCAAAGAGTTTGTATGTTCTCTCAGTGTTTACGTGGGTTTCCTCAGGGTACTCCGGTTTCCTCCCACATTCCAAAGACATACTGACAAGGAATTTAGATTGTGAGCCCCAATGGGGACAGCAATGATAATGTGTGTAAAGCGCTGCGGAATATGTTAGCGCTATATAAAAGTAAAGATTATTATTATACCAGGCTAGGGATGAAGGGGCCCATTGCATACCAGGATAGGGATGAAGGGGCCCATTGCATACCAGGATAGAAATGAAGGGGCCCATTGCATACCAGGATAGGAATGAAGGGGCCCATTGCATACCAGGATAGGGATGAAGGGGCCCATTGCATACCAGGCTAGGGATGAAGGGGCCCATTGCATACCAGGATAGGAATGAAGGGGCCCATTGCATACCAGGCTAGGGATGAAGGGGCCCATTGCATACCAGGATAGGAATGAAGGGGCCCATTGCATACCAGGATAGGAATGAAGGGGCCCATTGCATACCAGGCTAGGGATGAAGGGGCCCATTGCATACCAGGATAGGAATGAAGGGGCCCATTGCATACCAGGATAGGGATGAAGGGGCCCATTGCATACCAGGATAGGGGACATATAAATAGAAGAATGGGGGATATTAGTACATAATTGAACATATTTTTTGCTTCAATTTTTTTCCTATTTTCCTGTTCTAAAACATAGATGCCTCTTATGGTCCAAAAATACGGCATATCTTCCCTGTAGCCAGTCACTTTCAGTCATATGGAATGGTGCAAAGAGCACAGTGTCATCCGTGCTGTCAGGACAAAGAAAAACAGACATGTCTTCTTGTGTTTTGCGAGGAGACATAGTCCATGAAATTACCTGGACATGTGAATAGCACCATAGATTATAATGAGCACATGAGGTACCTGTGGAAAAAAAACAAACAAAGATACCTCACGTATTGGAAATATGGAGTGACTGTTCAAACTAAGTACTGGCGCTTGGTGCACAAAGGTGTGGCCAATCCTTTATATACACCCTCCCACCTATCTCTACCCCCTCTTCTTTGATTGATAGCTCTGGCTTCATAGGGCCAGAGAAAGCAGGAAATAGATGGAAACCAAGCAGGTGGGAAGGTGAATTTGAATGATTGGCCCCACCACTGAGCGCATGTACCTTGTCAGCACAGGTCTGTTCAAAGGGGAGTCCCTTTAAGTGAAGATAAGGCCAGCTATACTCATAACTGTATTCAAAAGGTATAGAAGTTAGTCCTTTATTCTCACTTATTCACTTACCTTCGTTTTGCTGGTATATGGCTTCATTTCACCACTGCTTTTCAGCATGCCAGTTCCTCTGGACGCAAACCAAACAGCACAGCCAATGCTGTCATCTAGAACAGTGTTCAAAGGTTGGACTAACTGCGAGATACGCTGTTGTCTCATTTGCTCAAGTTCTTCTGGTGCGACATTAATTTCAACAAAATTCCATATTCTTCTAGGACTTAATGCTTTAAGTTCTTCTAAACCCAGCCTGCCAGTTATTCGATCAGGAACATCAAATGGATCAAAGTATTTAAGGGAATCGGCATCTCCTTGGTGTGAAATTGAGGAGCCTTGTTTCTTTTGTGAACGACATTTTTTTATATGGTAATTCTGAGGCTTCATCATAAACGCAACATTGAGTAGGTCAATAGGTTCCTCTGGTGGAACATGTCTATCTGCAAGAGCAGCCAGCATCATTGAATCAATTCCGCCAGAAAAAAGGATTGCAACATTTGCCAGATTTTCAGGTACCAAAGTCAAGAGCCTGTTTTCACGCGGTAAACATAAAACACGTTTCCTCACAGCTGCACTTAAAACTTCGATAAAAGACTCCGCATTTTTCTTATGCACTTCTGAGATCAGCATTTTAAGGTGATTCAGGGTTACTCCGTTAGAAAGAGTTTGGCAGTTTGAGTCTGTCAAGGACTCGGGAATAGCTGTATTCAGTGGAGTCACTGGACTCATCAGCCCGCCATTTTCAGGTATAATTTTGGACACAGCGATTTCAAAGTCATTAGAAACAAAGGTTTGCCGTTTTTCCAGTTGTTCCTCTTTTGTATTAGACATCCATGAATATAGAGTAACTTTTATTGACTTTATTTCAGCACAGGAGCTTAGGTTACACTTAAAAATACCAGATGCTGGAACCTCATGCCACTGTACATCATCTGACTTACAAGGTAATTCAGTTACAGAGGTCAGACACAATGCTTCCTCGGGGTTCTCTCCAAACCGCCACAAAAGACTGCGGCGACCAAAAAAATCTCTCCCAAACCACAGGTTATGCTTTTTCTTCTGATAGTAAATGAAAGCCCAAGGACCATGCAATTTAGAAATCAATTCCAATATTTCATGCTCATTGTCACAGGACGCAATATGCTCAAATATTATTTGGGCGTCATTAGCAGTGCCAGGGATGTCAACTCCACCAAAGACTTCTCCATTCCAAAGAAATACATTGCCATCTCTATCATGCAAGGGCTGAGGAGTCAGTTCTCCTCGCAAATGAAGAACATGACCGGAAAAAAAACAGCTGTACTTGTGGCAAGTGTCTGTCGCCAACAGGCGAGAGCTGCTGTCAGGGCCCCGGCGTCGTAAATTCAGGACATTTTCACTGTACGGCCTAATTACATCAGCAGTCAAACGGACACAACAGCATATTCCACACATCTTCACCCGCTGAAAAGATTATTTAGTGGCTTGTAAACATTCAGACATTTCTTGGTAACAAGGAGTCATAGCGTCCAATTTCTCTGTCAAATAAAAATAGATGTTTAGTTCATTTTGATCACTACTTCTCTACAACTACAGGGGGTTCATTAAAGGGGGTTCTGCAGTATTGGAGAAAAGTCATGACGGTGTGCAATGCACACAGTCACGATTCCTCCAGTGGGAGTGGCAGTCACATGACTGCATGTATGATTTGCATAGTTGTGATCATGTGCCGATTAGTCTCACCCAGCTTCTCTCAATAGAAATTAATTAATGGAAGCGCAGGAGTCTTAGGTAGCCATAACTATGCAAATTTCAGGCAAGCATGATACCGCCCACTCGCACAGGAAACAGAGGACGCATGACTGTGCATCGCACACACTGTCACAATCTGGCAGTCTGTAGTCACAAAGGTACTGCAGACTGTTCTTTCACAACCAGACAACCCCTTAAAACCCTTCCCTCTATAAGAATCTTTTTCTCTCCTCTTTTCACCTGCACCTTCCAGGTGTGATGTAATAGGTAAGATTTAAATGTCGCCATCCAATGTAATTACTTCTGCTGCTCTGAAATAGTTCAGATATTTGCTGTACACTTTCCTCATTGATACAAACAATGATTAATTGACTTGTTTAGGAGTGTTTGATGCATAGTCTGTATCATGGAGAGATCACTGTATGGGAGGGGAAGAAGGAGAATTATCTATTCCCTCCATCATTTTTTAAGCCCTTCATGACCAGAGCTTTTTTCAGTTTTGTGTTTTCGTTTTTCACTCCCCTTCTCATTTTTTTGTCAATATGGCCATGTGAGGGCTTGTTTTTTGCAGGACGAGTTGTATTTTTGAACAACTTCATTGGTTTTACCATTTCATGTAACAGAAAACGGGTAAAAAATTCCAAGTGCGGAGAAATTGCAAAAAAGTGCAATCCCACACTTGTTTTTCGTTTGGCTTTTTTGCTAGGTTCACTAAATACAAAAATTGACCTGCAATTATGACCCTCCAGGTCATTACGAATTCATAGACACCAAACATGTCTAGGTTCTTTTTTATCTACATGGTAAAAAATTGTCCAAAGTTTGCTAAAAAAGAAAAAAAAATTGTGCCATTTTCCGATACCCATAGCGTCTTCATTTTTCGTGATCTCGGGTCGGTTGAGGGCTTACTTTTTAAGCGCCGAGCTGACGTTTTTAATTATACCATTTTATGCAGATACTATCTCTTGATCGCCCGTTATTGCATTTTAATGCAATGTCACGGCAACAAAAAAAAAAAACAATTCTGGAGTTTTGATTTTTTGTCTCGCCACACTTGTTTAGCAAAAAGGTGCTATCTTTTTTTTTTTTTTTATTGATAGATCGGGCGATTCTGAACGCGGTGATACCAAATATGTGTATGGTTGATTTTATTTTTATTGTTTTATTTTGAATGGGACAAAAGAAGGGGTGATTTGAACTTATGTTTTTTTGGTTTTTCATATTTTTAAAAAATTTTCTTTTTTTTTTTTCTTTTACAGACTTTTGCCATGCTTCAATAGCCTTCATAGGAGGCTAGAAGCTGCCACAACTTAATCGGCTCTGCTACACAGAGGCGATGCTCAGATTGCCTCTACGTAGCAGAGTTGCAGACTTGCTAAGAGCGACAACCACAGGGTGGCGTTCACAGCAATCCGGCATCAACAACCATAGAGGTCTCAAGGAGACCTCTGGTTGTCATAGCGATGCAACGATGATCCCCGATCATGTGACGGGGGTCAGCGGTGCGCGTATTTCCAGACGAATGGCTGGAAGCACTTGTTAAATGTCGCTGTCAGAGTTTCACAGCAAAATTTAACTAGTTGATAGCGGGGGTGGATAGTGATTCCACCCGCCGTTATTGCAGGCACATGTCAGTTGTTCAAAACAGCTGACATGTCCCAGCTTTGAGGTGGACTCACTGCCGGAGCCTACATCAAACCGGGAGATACTGACATCGGACGTACTATCCCATCCGATATCAGTAAGGGGTTAAAGTGATGCACAAGTGTTTTTTGCTTGCATGTTTACAATAGTGGTCTTACTTCTAACTACAATCTTGTCTGTGAAGATAAGAAGATCTGAATAACAGAAGTTTCAGTGTGTACTTAAGTATGAATATAATATGAAAAAATATATATACATAATTACACAAAGAAAATTATATAAAATATATTTATGCTATAAATTATATATGAAATATTATAAAGTGATATATCAATGGCAACAAATGCAAATTTACTCACTTTTGCACTCACTAAGTGTTTTAGATCGATCCGCAAGAAAGTAAATATTGCTGTTCAACTGCTGTCTGTAAACCCGCTGAAAGCAAAAACAGTACAAATTGGTAACCTCCCATGTAGAGAAATAAGAAATTAATGCACTATTCCAAGCATGCCAAAGGCAGTATTTAAATAACTAGAAAGTTATTTAAAAGAACTCTAGTAGGGAAAAAAAAACAACAACAATTAGAACAACCTACTCTCCAACAATGCATAAAAGATGCACTTCAAGAGGTTATCCACTACTCAGACCACGTCTTCTCAATTTCCCCATCTATAATATAAGGCTGGGAGCGTCACTCTGTCCGAAGCCTTTATAGACTGCGCAAGAGCCGGCCCAGTCTGGACCCCACAGAGTGACGCTCCCAGGAGATCGCGATATGCGTAAGCACTGAACGCACACCGCGATCTCCAACGGAGAAGCAGGGACGTGCCAGGAGGGTGAGTAAAGCTATATTCACCTGTCCCGTTCCAGTGCTGCGTGCAGCTCCGTCTTCCGGGTCATCTGCCTGTGACGTTCACAGTTCAGAGGGCGCGATGTCGCGCTTAATGCGCGCCGCCCTCTGACTGAACAGTCACAGCCAGAGGACCCGGAACACGGAGCGACACGCAGCACTGGAACGGGACAGGTGAATATAGCAAGTGTCGGGGGCCTGAGCTAGCGGCGACTCCGGCACCTGACCCCCACAGCGCGCCGGTGTCCCCGCCTGCTCAGGCCTCCCAGCACTTGGCGCCCAGCGACGATAGGTGAGTATGTTTATATATATATATATATATATATATATATATATATACATACATGTGCTGCTGTGTTTCTTTATATCTATATGATACAGCTTGCATGTGTTCACATTGGGAGTGCTGGTTGGTTTCTGTTTTTTTTTTCTTTGAGATTATATATATATATATATATATATATATATATATATATATATACATATATACATACATATATCTATATATCTCTATATATCTCTATATATATATCTATATCTATATATATATATATATATATATATATATATATATATATATATATATATATATATATATATATATATATATATATATATATATATATATATATATATATATATATATATATATATATATACATACACACACATACTAGATTGTGGCCCGATTCTAACGCATCGGGTATTCTAGAATATGCATGTCCCCGTAGTATATGGACAATGATGATTCCAGAATTCGCGGCAGACTGTGCCCGTCGCTGATTGGTCGAGGCAACCTTTATGACATCATCGTCGCCATGGCAACCATTGGGACATCATCGTCGCTGTGCCTGTCGCTGATTGGTCGAGGCAACCTTTATGACATCATCGTCGCCATGGCAACCATTATGACATCATCGTCGCTGTGCCCGTTGCTGATTGGTCGAGGCCTGGCGGCATCGACCAATCAGACGCAGGATGTCTATGTCCTTTATGACATCATCGTCGCTGTGCCCGTTGCTGATTGGTCGAGGCCTGGCGGCCTCGACCAATCAGAGACGCGGGATTTCTACGTCGATGCTGTGCCGCTCTCTGATTGGTCGAGGCCTGACGGCCTCGACCAATCAGAGAGCCGGGATTTCCAGGACAGACAGACAGACAGACGGAAAAACCCTTAGACAATTATATATATAGATATATATATATTTATTTAGTTGTGTAAAAAAAAAAATTCCTAAATAAATAAAAACAAAAAAAATAAAATATATATTATTCCCAAATAAAATATATATTATTCCCATAAATATATTTCTTTATCTAAATAAAAAAAAGCACACATATTTAGTATTGCCGCATCCGTAACGACCCGACCTATTAAACTGTCCCACTAGTTAACCCCTTCAGTGAACACTGTAAAAAAAAAAAAAAAACGAGGCAAAAAACAACGCTTTATTATCATTCCGAACAAAAAGTGGAATAGCACGCGATCAAAAAGACGGATATAAATAACCATGGTACCGCTGAAAACGTCATCTTGTCCGGCAAAAAACGAGCCGCCATACAGCATCATCAGCGAAAAAATAAAAGTTATAGTTCTCAGAATAAAGCAATACAAAAATAATTAGTTTTCTATAAAATAGTTTTTATGGTATGAAAGCGCCAAAACATTAAAAAATGATATAAATGAGGTATCGCTGTAATCGTACTGACCCGAAGAATAAAACTGCTTTATCCATTTTACCAAACGGGGAACGGTATAAACGCCCCCCCAAAAGAAATTCATGAATAGCTGGTTTTTGGTCATACTGCCTCACAAAAATCGGAATAAAAAGCGATCAAAAAAGGTCTCTGTGGACCAAAATATGGAAAAATTATAGCTCTCAAAATGTGGTAACGCAAAAAAATATTTTTTACAATAAAAAGCGTCTTTTAGTGTGTGATGGTTGCCAGTCATAAAAATCCGCTAAAAAAACCCTCTATAAAAGTAAATCAAACCCCCCTTCATCACCCCTTTAGTTAGGGAAAAATAAAAAAAAATATTTATTTCCATTTTCACTTTAGGGTTAGGGCTAGGGTTAGGATTACATTTACGGTTGGGATTAGGGGTGTGTCGGGATTAGGGGTGTGGTTAGGGTTATGGTTGGGATTAGGGTTAGGGGTGTGTTTGGGTTAGGGTTTCAGTTAGAATTGGGGGTTTCCACTGTTTAGGCACATCAGGGCTCTCCGAACGCGACATGGCGTCCGATCTCAATTCCAGCCAATTCTGCGTTGAAAATATAAAACAGTGCTCCTTCCCTTCCGAGCTCACCCGTGCGCTCAAACAGGGGTTTACCTCAACATATGGGGTATCAGCGTACTCAGGACAAATTGGACAACAACTTCTGGGGTCCAATTTCTCTGGTTACCCTTGGGAAAATAAAAAATTGGGCTAAAAAAAAACATTTTTGTAGGAAAAAAAGGATTTTTTTAGTTTCACGGCTCTGCGTTATTAACTGTAGTGAAACACTTGGGGGATCAAAGTTCTCACAACACATCTAGATAAGTTCCTTGGAGGGTCTAGTTTCCAATATGGGCTCACTTCTGGGGGTTTCTACTGTTTAAGTACATTAGGGGCTCTGCAAACGCAATGTGACGCCTGCAGACCATTCCATCCAAGTCTGCATTCCAAATGGCGCTCTTTCCCTTCCGAGCTCTGCCATGCGCCCAAACGGTGGTTACCCCCCACATATAGGGTATCAGCGTACTCAGGACAAATAGGACAACAACTTTTGGGGTCCAAATTCTCCTGTTACCCTTGGGAAAATACAAAACTGGAGGTTAAAAAATAATTTTTGTGGGGAAAAAATATATATTTTCACGGCTCTGCGTCAAACTGTAGTGAAACACTTGGGGGTTCAAAGCTCTCAAAACACATCTAGATAAGATCCTTAGGGGGTCTACTTTCCAAAATGGTGTCACTTGTGGGGGGTTTCAATGTTTAGGCACATTAGTGGCTCTCCAAACGCAACATGGCGTCCCATCTCAATTCCAGCCAATTTTGCACTGAAAAGTCAAACGGCGCTCCTTCCCTTCCGAGCTCTTCCATGCGCTCAAACAGTGGTTTACCCCCACATATGGGGTATCATGGTACTCAGGACAATTTGTTCAACAACTTTTGGGGTCCAGTTTCTCCTGTTACCGTTGGTAAAATAAAACAAATTGGAGCTGAAGTAAATTTTGTGTGAAAAAAATTAAATGTTCATTTTTTTTAAACATTCCAAAAATTCCTGTGAAGCACCGGAAGGGTTAATAAACTTCTTGAATGTGGTTTTGAGCACCTTGAGGGGTGCAGTTTTTAGAATGGTGTCACACTTGGTTATTTTCTATCATATAGACCCCTCAAAATGACTTCAAATGTGATGTGGTCCCTAAAAAAAAATAGTGTTGTAAAAATGAGAAATTGCTGGTCAACTTTTAAGCCTTATAACTCCCTAACAAAAAAAAAATTTGGTTCCAAAATTGTGCTGATGTAAAGTAGACATGTGGGAAATGTTACTTAAGTTTTTTGTGTGACATATCTCTGTGATTTAAGAGCATTAAAATTCAAAGTTGGAAAATTGCTAAATTTTCACCAAATTTCCGTTTTTTACACAAATAAACACAAGAAATATCAAAGAAATTTTACCACTGTCATGAAGTACAATATGTCTCGAGAAAACAATGTCAGAATCACCAGGATCTGTTGAAGCGTTCCAGAGTTATAACCTCATAAAGGGACAGTGGTCAGAATTGTAAAAATTGGCCCGGTCATTAACGTGCAAACCACCCTCGGGGCTTAAGGGGTTAATTTCTGCCCCCACAATGAGTTTCTGTCACTGTATTTTTGCAGCTCAGTAAAGTAGATGAGATTTATAAAAACATCACGCCCACCATTTTTTTTTTTAAGTAACGTAAATTGACCTGAGGAGAGCTTTTGAAATCCACATGCTAATTTGTATTATGAGCAGGCAGAGTTTTACCATATTTTTCGTACTATAAGACGCACTCTTTTCCTCCAAAAATGGGGGGTGTGTCTTATAGTTCAGATGTACCTGTTCTCCACTCCCATAGGTGTGGAATGCAGTGAATATTCATTCACTTTTGTAGCAGGGACACGTGAACGCCCGGAAGCTGCAGGAAGCCGGCAGCTGACAATGTGCTCGCTGCTAAAGAGCAATGAATACTCACTGCTCTCCACGCACATAGTCTCGGCGTAGGGAGAAGAGAGTATTCCGGCTTGTAAGCAGTGCATGACGTCCCTGCCACGCACTGCTTACAAGCATAAAGCAGCTGCTGGCACTGGAATAAGACATTGCAACTGAGCGCAGGAAGGCCAAGTGTAATTTTTTTCTTCATTTTTTTTTTATAAGGCCCTGCATAGCAGGATGAGGATGGGGCCAAGCATACCGGGGATGAGGGGGACTGCGGCCTACCAGGATATGGATAAGGGGGCAATGCATACATTAGATGTGGAAATTCCACTAGTAGACAATGCATATGCATTTTTTATGCGTTCTGCTGCAGGAATGCACTAAAACACATGTAATCTACAAAGAACTTTCACTAAAGCCAAATACCTATATGTATCAAAGACACCAGATTTATTTAAAACACGACAAAGCAAAAAAAACAAAAACCAGTGTCAAAAGCCTGATAAACTTAAGTAACCTAATAAATGCAGATGTGCTGCAACATCAAAACTCATTGTGGGAACATAACCTCAAGGGTTAAAATTTTGGGGGAGATTTTGTCAGCTTGTTAGTACAGCTTTCCTCACAGTCAGCATGGCATTTTTGTTCCCAAAATGGCAGTTGATGTGACCAGACCTGTCCCTCAGCCGCCAACTAAAAAAATTCTTCCCAATGAGTCAGTATTAATGGTACAGTACATACTTAAATGGGGGTCATGATTACTTGCGGGTGCCACGGGGGTCAGTACTTGGCTCTATTCTCTTTAGTCTATTGATAATCTGGTGGAATTGTTGCCACATCGGTTTACTGGAATCTTAATAATGCAGTCCGTGGTAATGGAGCTTAGCCAGAGATAGATTTGGTATTAATTCTGGGAAAATAACTTCTGACCAACACCTCATTACCCTTATTATATACCTACTCAAATAATAATGTTGAAATGAGGATTGACTTTTTGAGCCAAAACTAGAAGTGGATACAAAAGGCAGTAACAGTCCAATGGCGCATGGACTTGTTGAAGGTGAAGGTGTTATAGCATACAAATGTTGCCAGCCACAATGTGTTTGATCATGTAATCACCCCCTGGTGTGCTGGCCCCAGCTGCCAAATTATCCCCAAACAGTGCCCAGAATCCATCTCTTCTGACCCAGCATTCTGGATTATAAATTTAGAAACATCCATGGGGGTGCACGCAAGCATCCCGAAGCATTTGTGAGGTAACCCACTCTCTGCTCTCCCTTCTATCCATGTGCTTTATTCCTACCCTCCTATGTTCCCTTGCAATCCACATTCACAGCCCAATACCCCCTCCATCACGACTCATATACATCAGCTCCTCACTCCTTCCCTCTCCCATGTACAGCTCCCATGCACTTCTCACCTTCCTGAAAAACCTCAGCCCATCTTGCCCAAACACACTGCACAAAAAAACTTTATACAATTCCAAGAACTACTTGCTCTTTATCTTCCTACTCCTACTGACTTCAGGGGACATCTCCCCCAACCCTGGTCCAAAATCCCCAACCCCGGTCCAAAACCCCAAACCCCGGTCCAAAACCCCCAACCCCTACCCTACCGCACATCGAAACCTTAATAATCTCACTAATATTATTTGCACTCCATCTCCTTTTAATTGTGCCCGTTGGAATCCACGGTCTGTATGTAACAAGCTTCCTTTCCTACACAATTACTTTCTGAAAAACTCTCTTAATCTGTTGGTCCTCACGGAAACCTGGATTCAGGATTCCGACACTGTCTCTCCTGCTGCCATTTCCCATGATGGCTTACAATTCTCACATTCCCAGAGACCCACAAACAGACACAGTGATGGAGTCGGCATACTCTTGTCCCCACAATGCACGTTAAAGGTCATCCCCCCAGCTCCATCACTCTCATTCTCTTCTTTTGAGGTCCACACCATCAGGCTCTTTCGTCCCCTCTCTCTCAGAGTAGCGGTCATAAACCGGCCCCCAGGCTCACCCACCCACTTCCTGGATTATTTATCTGCCTGGCTGCCACACTTCATGTCCTCAGAACTCCCAACCCTTATCCTGGGAGACTTCAAGATCCCCATAAACAGCCCCACTTCTACATCTGCATCCCAGCTTCTATCACTAACCACTTCCCTAGGCCTCTCACAGCTCTCAACCTCTGAAACACACAAAGACAGTAACACCCTTGACCTGGTCTTCATCTGGCTCTGTTCAATCTCCTACCTAGATAACTCACCGCTTCCCCTCTCTGACCACAACATCCTCTCCTTCACACTCACAACTCCTCGCCCACCCCAGCAAACTCCTACCTACCATACATTCAGAAATCTACATGCTATCAACAATCACACACTTTCAGACTCTCTACACTCATCATTATCTCCATACTCCTCTTTTTCCTGTCCTGATCTGGCTGTACATCACTACAATGACACTCTTAGAAGCACCCTGGACCAAGTAGCTCCCCTCACACCCAGAACCTCCAAGCACAGAGGAAAACAGCCCTTGCTCACATCGCAAACCCGATTTCTCCAGCGATGCTCTAGGAGTGCTGAACGCTTATGGAGGAAAACTCGCACACCAGAAGACTTCATACACTTCAAATTTATGTTAAAAACCTATAACTCTGCCCTTCACCTCGCCAAACAGACCTACTTCACCACTCTGATCTCCTCACTATCCAACAACCCCAAGAAACTTTTAGACACCTTTCACTCCCTCCTCAGGCCAAAAGCACAAGCCCCTATCAGACATTTGTACTGATGACCTGGCCTCCCACTTTATAGAGAAAATAGATAACATCCGTCAGGAAATCCGTTCCCAGACACCAAGCGCAGCAACTCCCATCCCTGCCCTCATTTCCCCTGGCTCACTCTCCACATTCGATCCCATCACAGAAGAAGAAGTCTCCAGGCTCCTCTCTTCTTCTCGTCTAACTACATGCACTACCGACCCCATTCTCTCACATCTCCTCCAGTCTCTCTCTCCAGTCGTCACAACTCACCTAACTACAATCTTTAATCTCTCCCTCTCCTCTGGCATTTTCCCCTCCTCTTTCATACACTATCATTACTCCATTACTTAAGAAACCCTCCCTCGACCCATCCTGCACAAACAACAACAGACCAGTCTCCAATCTCCCCTTCATCTCTAAACTCTTGGAGCGCCTGATCTACCCCCGCCTTACCGTTACCTCTCTACTCATTCCCTCCTAGACCCTTCACAGTCTGGTTTCCGCCCCCTACATTCGACAGAAACGGCACTCATCAAGGTGACCAATGACCTTCTGACAGCAAAACGTAACGGTGACCACTGTCTGCTCATTCTTCTCGACCTTTCTGCAGCTTTCGACACTGTTAACCACCATCTCCTATTCTCTAGGCTCCAGTCACTAGGCATTAAGGACACTGCTCTCTCCTGGTTCTCCTATCTTTCTGACCGCTCCTTCAGTGTTCTGTTCTTTGGCTCCACTTCATCTCCTCTTCCTCTCACTGTCGGGGTACCTCAGGGCTCAGTCTTTGGCCCCCTTCTCTTCTCCCTCTACACGGCCCCAATTGGACAGACCATCAGCAGATTTGGCTTTCAGTACCATCTTTATGCTGATTACACAACTATACACATCATCCCCTGACCCTACTCCCGCTGTACTACAGAACGCCAGTGACTGTCTGTCCGCAGTCTTCAACATCATGTGCGCTATCTATCTGAAACTCAACCTCTCCAAAACTGAACTTCTTCTGCTCCCGCCATCTACTAACCTCCCTAAATCTGACAATTCCCTCTCCATAGCTGGCACCATAATAACCCCACCCCCAGCAGAAGCGCGCTGTCTGGATGTTACGTTTGACACCAGTCTCTCCTTCACCTCCCATATACAATCTCTTGCCTGCTCGTGCCGCTTACACCTAAAGAACATCTCTAGAATCCATCCTTTTCTCACCATGGAAACAACAAAAACCCTCACTGTCACCTTCATCCACTCCCGCCTGGACTACTGTAACGCTCTATTAATTGGCCTCCCCCTCACTCGACTTTCCCCTCTCTCCAGTCCATCCTTAATGCAGCAGCCAGGGTTGTCCATCTAGCTAATCGTTACTCGAAGGGATCCGCTCTTTGTCAGTCGTTACACTGGCTGCCTATTCATTACATGATACAATTCAAAGTACTTGTTCTCACCCACAAAGCTCTCCACAGTGCAGCACCCCCATACATCTCCTCCCTCATTTCTGTCTATCGGCTCCCTCAAAACACATTTGTTCAGAGCGGCCTATCACGTTCCCTAATCAAAGTAATTTCATGTGTGTGTGTGTAGCCCATTCACTATCCCCATCTATCCCCCACCCCCCTGAAGATGGCTGGACCATCATTGTAAATAAATCATTGTAAATACACACCTGTGCTTTGTATCTCCCCCACCTCATTGTAAATTGTAAGCTCTCACGAGCAGGGTCGTCTTATTTTGCTTTAATTATTGTATTGCTAACGTTATTACTTATGACTGTTGTGTTTGAAACTGTTAAGCTGTAGAGCGCTGCGGAATATGTTGGCACTATATAAAGATTATTATTATTTATTATTATGGAGCACAGTCATGGCTCTGTGCACACACTGCCTAAACCATAATGATGGCATATGCCCCTGGGCTGGTATCAGTGTACTTTTTGTACGTGGCATTCTATATAGGAAAACAAAATACAGCTAGAAAACTAAAGGCAAAGCATACTGCCCTGACTGGGGGTAAGGGTATGTGCACACGGTCAGTAATTGCTGCAGATTTGACGCTGCGTATTTATGCGGAGTCAAACCTGCAGTGTCCAGATGTTACAGCATGGTGGATTGGAGGTCTAGAAATCCCATGCCCACTCTGTGTCCAGAGACGCCCGCAGCTCACCTGCGGAGTTGGACATGCGCTTCTCTCCAGACCACAGCATGTGCATTTCTCTTGTGGAGACACCAGGCTCCGTAAGAGAAATATCACCCATATAGTATTGGACGCAGTGAATCCGCACCATTCAGTGATCACAGAGGATTCACCGGCGTTCAATAGACGGCAGCGCGTAGGCGCCACAATGGATCATGTGCACCTGGCCTAAGGGAAACACTGCCCCCAGGGGAATGGAGCCCCATCTTTACCACACAGACCAGATAAAGGCTGCAGTGTATGACGTATATGCAGTTTTCATGCAGTGTCCAGAGTAAACGGAACATAATACATAGTCAATGGCTTACCCTATCTTTCTTTAGGGTAGAGAGCTCATCAATAACTACCTTCTGTTCTTTGAACTGTTGAAAAAAAGATATTCAAATTAATAATCATATATATCGTTTAAAGGGAACCTGTCACCCCGTTTTTTGAGATTGAGCTATAAATACTGTTAAATAGGGCCTGCGCTGTGTGTTCCTATAGTGTATGTAGTGTACCCCGATTCCCCATGTATGCTGAGAAATACATTACCAAAGTCGCCGTTTTCGCCTGTCAATCAGGCTGGTCTGGTCAGGTGGGCGTGTTCACAGCGCTCTTTTCTTCCCCAGCTTTCCGTTGGTGGCGTAGTGGTGTGCGCATGTCCAGAGTTCCGACTTCCCTGCGCCCACGTGAAGACACAGCGCGCGATCTGCGCTGTAATCCCTTGCATCGGTGGGGGCGGCCATCTTCCTGTGGCCGCGCGTGCGCAGATGGAGTACTCTGCTGCACGGGGCTTCAGGAAAATGGCCGCGGGCAGCCGCGCGTGCGCATTAGAGATCGCGGCGGCCATTTTCCCAAAGCCGAGTTTGCATCTCGGCTTTGGGAAAATGGCGGCCGCGATCTCTAATGCGCACGCGCGGCTGCCCGCGGCCATTTTCCTGAAGCCCCGTGCAGCAGAGCACTCCATCTGCGCACGCGCGGCCCCAGGAAGATGGCCGCCCCCACCGATGCAAGGGATTACAGCGCAGATCGCGCGCTGTTTCTTCACGTGGGCGCAGGGAAGTCGGAAATTGGACATGCGCACACCACTACGCCACCAACGGAAAGCTGGGGAAGAAAAGAGCGCTGTGAACACGCCCACCTGACCAGACCAGCCTGATTGACAGGCGAAAACGGCGACTTTGGTAATGTATTTCTCAGCATACATGGGGAATCGGGGTACACTACATACACTATAGTAACGCACAGCGCAGGCCCTATTTAACAGTATTTATAGCTCAATCTCAAAAAACGGGGGTGACAGGTTCCCTTTAAATAAAATTGATTTAGGTTATATTTGGAATTTCTTTTGTTCGTTTTATTTTTCCTACTAACAAACCTATGACAAATAAATCACATATTTCACCCATCCTTGCATTAATTTAATTTTAAATAAGTGTTATCCATTTAGAATACAAACGATCTGACTCTTTTTGGTGATCAGAGCCAAGTGAGGCTAGCCTCACACTAGCGTTTATCCGGGCTACGGAGGGATGCCATAGCTGAACAAAGAGGCGTGGCAGTGGGCGGGGTTTCACAGAGGAAGTCCGCATCCCTCCGCAGCCCAGATAAACGATAGTGTGAAACTGAGTCAGATCATCAAAATGAGCCGGACTGCCCATCATGATCATAGAGCGGATTCTGCAATTCTTGGGTCTCAGTGCAGCAGACCCCTCCTCCCCCTCCTTACTAGCCCAATCTCACCGAAACATAGCTCATCAGTGTAGGATTCCCCCAGTGCCCTCCACCCACCCACAGTGCCCTCCGGGTCTGTAGAGCCACAGTGTGGTTTTACACCAAGGCTGCGTTCTCACGAGTATTGATGAGCTGTTGATGTTGCAGACTTTCTGCACCTATTATATGAATTAGGTTTCTTGCATTGTTATTGCTGCGGTTTGTCTCATCATGGTACGTTTTACAAAAACCTGCTTATTTTTAATACTTCCTGATATTTGGCTATGACAATCCTTTACTGATATAGTCATTTGCAGATTACATAGGTTTTCACCAGCAGATTTTTGACATATGATGTGGGTCTATAGAGAAAATTCACAAAAAAATCCTTGTGTACACGGAAGAGGAATAAACACATTTCAGTTCATACTCGCGTTGTAGGTTAATTTACACTTCGCAAAATTTAAAAAAATTAAAAAAATTTAATAAAAAAAAAAATGCACACTGGCCGTGAGTGTTCTATAAATCCCATCCACTTCGCCAAAGCTGTGCTGCTGTCTTTAGCACAATAAAGATATGCAGCGGCAAAAACTTATCGTGGGAACTTAATCTTAGGGTATCGTCACACAGTGGCACTTTGGTCGCTAGAACGGCACGATCCGTGACGTTCCAGCGATATAATTACGATCTCGCTGTGTCTGACACGCTACTGCGATCAGGGACCCCGCTGAGAATCGTACTTCGTAGCAGATCGTTTGAAACTTTATTTCATCGCTGGATCTCCCGCTGACATCGCTGAATCGGCGTGTGTGACGCCGATTCAGCGATGTCTTCACTGGTAACCAGGGTAAATATTGGGTTACTAAGCGCAGGGCCGCGCTTAGTAACCCGATATTTACCCTGGTTACCAGTGTAAATGTAAAAAAAAAAACAAACACTACATACTTACCTTCCCGGTGTCTGGTCATGTCCCTCGCCTTCAGCTTCCCGCACTGACTGGTGAGCGCCGGCCGGCCGTAAAGTACAGCACAGCGGTGACGTCACCGCTGTGCTTTCCGGCTGTCCGGCGCTCACTGTCAGTGCAGAGAAGCAGAGCGCCGGGGGACAGACACGGAATGGAAGTATGTAGTGTTTGGTTTTTTTTACGTTTACGCTGGTAACCAGGGTAAACATCGGGCTACTAAGCGCGGCCCTGCGCTTAGTAACCCGATGTTTACCCTGGTTACCAGGGGACTTCGGGATCGTTGGTCGCTGGAGAGCTGTCTGTATGACAGCTCTCCAGGTACCAAACAGCGACGCTGCAGCGATCGACATAGTTGTCGTATCGCTGCAGCGTCGTTTTAGTGTGACGGTACCCTTAGAGTCCAATAAATCCAGTAGTTTGATTAAATCCCATCCTGCCTGATAATATAGGTGAATCTAATGAAAATTTAGAGTCCCTGTGGGTGGAGATAAGGGGAGGGGAAAAAAGTAATAAATTACTGATAGAGGTTTGTTATAAATCTCCAAAAATAATGGAAGCAACAGAGAATATCCTCGTAAAGCAAATAGATGAAGCTGCGACTCAAGGAGAAGTCATTATTATGGGGGACTTCAACTACCCTGAAATAGATTGGGGAACAGAAACCTGCAGTTCCAGCAAAGGTAATCGGTTTTTGACAACTATGAGAGACAATTACCTTTCACAACTAGTTCAGGACCCAACAAGAAGGGGGGCACTGCTAGACCTAATATTAACCAACAGGCCAGACTGCATAGCAAATATAAGGGTTGGGGGTCACTTGGGGAATAGTGATCACAAAATAATAAGTTTTCATGTATCCTTTAAAAAGATGTGTAGTACAGGGGTTACAAGGACACTAAACTTCAGGAGGGCAAATTTCCAACGGATGAGAGATGATCTTGGTGCAATTAACTGGGACGATATCCTGAGACACAAAAATACACAAAGAAAATGGGAGACGTTTATTAGCATCCTGGATAGGACCTGTGCACAATATATACCGTATGGGAATAAACATACTAGAAATAGGAGGAAACCAATATTGCTAAATAGAGCTGTAAGGGGCGCAATAAGGGACAAAAAGAAAGCATTTAGAGAATTAACCCCTTAGCGACCGCCGATACGCCTTTTAACGGCGGCCGCTAAGGGTACTTAAACCACAGCGCCGTTAATTAACGGCGCTGTGGAAAAAGTCCATAGCGCCCCCCAGAGGCCGATTTTCTCCGGGGTCTCGGCTGCCGAGGGTAGCCGAGACCCCAGAGAACATGATTCGGGGGGTTTTTAACCCACCCCGCATTTGCGATCGCCGGTAATTAACCGTTACCGGCGATCGCAAAAAAAAAAAAAAAGCGATCTCTTTTTAATTTCTCTGTCCTCCGATGTGATCGCACATCGGAGGACAGAGAAAAGGGGTCCCAGGAGGCCCCCCAATACTCACCTAGCTCCCCCGATGCTCCTCGTGTCTCCCGGTGGGCGCCGCCATCTTCAAAATGGCGGGCGCATGCGCAGTGCGCCGGCCGGCACCGGGAGAATCTTTGGGGTCTCGGCTGCCGGGGATAGCCGAGACCCCAAAGAGCACGATCGGGGTCGGTATTACCGGACCCCTGTTTTGCGATCGCCGGTAATTAACTGTTTACCGGCGACCGCAAAAAAAAAAAAAAAAAAAAAGTAAAGTGTAATTCTCTGTCCTCTGATGTGATCGCACATCAGAGGACAGAGAAATAGGGGGATTCGGGGACCCTAGCATACTCACCTAGGTCCCTGGATCCTCTTGCTGCTCCTCCTGGCCGCCGGCAGCAGAACATGGCGGACGCATGCCCAGTGCGCCCGCCATCTGTCTCCATCTGCCGGCCGGCAGGAGAACAGCAGTTGGGGCTAAAATTAGGGGTAGGGTTAGGGTTAGGGTTAGGTTAGGGGTAGGGGTAGGGTTAGGTTAGGGGTAGGGTTAGGTTAGGGGTAGGGTTAGGGGTAGGGTTAGGTTAGGGGTAGGGTTAGGGGTAGGGTTAGGTTAGGGGTAGGGGTAGGGTTAGGGGTAGGGTTAGGGGTAGGGTTAGGTTAGGGGTAGGGTTAGGGGTAGGGGTAGGTTAGGGGTAGGGTTAGGGGTAGGGTTAGGTTAGGGGTAGGGTTAGGTTAGGGGTAGGGCTAGGGTTGGGGCTAAATTTAGGGTTAGGGTTGGGGCTAAATTTAGGGTTAGGGTTGGGGCTAAACTTAGGGTTAGGCTTCTTTCACACTTACGTCGGTACGGGGCCGTCGCAATGCGTCGGCCCGACATACCGACGCACGTTGTGAAAATTGTGCACAACGTGGGCAGCAGCTGTAGTTTTTCAACACATCCGCTGCCCAATCTATGTCCTGGGGAGGAGGGGGCGGAGTTACGGCCACGCATGCGCGGTCAGAAATGGCGGATGCGACGTACAAAAAAATGTTTCATTGAACGTTTTTTTGTGCCGACGCTCCGCCAAAACACAACTGATCCAGTGCACGACGGACGCGACGTGTGGCCATCCGTCACGATCCGTCGGCAATACAAGTCTATGGGCAAAAAACGCATCCTGCGGGCACATTTGCAGGATCCGTTTCTTGTCCAAAACGACGGATTGCGACGGAATGCCAAACGACGCAAGTGTGAAAGTAGCCCTAGGGCTAGGGTTAGGGTTGGGGCTAAAGTTAGGGCTAGGGTTGGGGCTAAAGTTAGGGTTAGAGCTGGGATTAGGGTTAGGGTTTGGATTAGGGTTCGTATTAGGGTTAGGGTTGGCATTAGGGTTACGCTTGGGATTAGGGTTAGGTTTGGGATTAGGGTTAAGGTTAGGGTTGTGATTAGGGGTGTATTGGGATTAGGGTTAGGTTTGAGGTTAGGGTTGAGATTAGGATTAGGGGTGTGTTGGATTTAGGGTTTTGATTAGGGTTATGGTTAGGGTTGACATTAGGGTTGTTTTGGGGTAAGGGTTGTGATTATGGTTAGGGTTATGGATGAGGTTGGGATTAGGGTTAGGGGTGTGTTGGGGTTAGGGTTGGAGCTAGAATTGGGGGGTTTCCACTGTTTAGGTACATCAGGGGGTCTCCAAACACGACAGCCAATTTTGCGCTCAAAAAGTCAAATGGTGCTCCCTCCCTTCTGAGCTCTGCCGTGCGCCCAAACAGTGGGTTACCCCCACATATGGGGCATCAGCGTACTCGGGATAAATTGGACAACAACTTCTGGGGTCCAATTTCTCTTGTTACCCTTGTGAAAATAAAAACTTGGGGGCTACAAAATCTTTTTTGTGAAAAAAAAAATATTTTTTATTTTCACGACTCTGCATTCTAAACTTCTGTGAAGCACTTGGGCATTCAAAGTTCTCACCACACATCTAGATAAGTTCCTTGGGGGGTCTAGTTTCCAAAATGGGGTCACTTGTGGGGGGTTACTACAGTTTAGGTACATCAGGGGCTCTGCAATCGCAACATAATGCCCACAGACCATTCTATCAAAGTCTGCATTCCAAAAAGGCGCTCCTTCCCTTCCGAGCTCTGCCGTGCGCCCAAACAGTGGTTTACCGCCACATATGGCGCATCAGCGTACTCGGGATACATTGGACAACAACTATTGCAGTCCAATTTCTCCTGTTACCCTTGTGAAAATAAAAATTTGGTGGCTAAAAAATCTTTTTTGTGGAAAAAAAAAATATTTTTTATTTTCACGGCTCTGCATTATAAACTTCTGTGAAGCACTTGGGCATTCAAGGTTCTCACCACAAATTTAGATAAGTTCCATGGGGGGTCTAGTTTCCAAAATGGGGTCACTTGTGGGGGATTTCTACTGTTTAGGCACATCAGGGGCTCTCCAAACGCGACATGGCGTCCGATCTCAATTCCAGCCAATTCTACATTGAAAAAGTAAAACGGCACTCTTTCTCTTCCAAGCTCTGCGGTGCGCCCAAACAGTGGTTTACCCCCACATATTGGGTATCGACGTACTCAGGAGAAATTGCACAACAACTTTTGTGGTCTAATTTCTCCTGTTACCCTTGTGAAAATAAAAATTTGTGGGCAAAAAGATCATTTTTGTGTAAACAAAAGCGATTTTTTATTTTCACGGCTCTACGTTATAAACTTCTGTGAAGCACTTGGGGGTTCAAAGTGCTCACCACACATCTAGATTATTTCCTTAAGGGGTCTAGTTTCCAAAATGGTGTCACTTGTGGGGAGTTTCCACTGTTTAGGTACATCAGGGGCTCTCTAAATGTGACATGGTGTCCGATCTCAATTCCAGCCAATTCTGCATTGAAAAAGTCAAACGGCGCTCCTTCACTTCTAAGTTCTGCGGTGCGCCCTAACAGTGGTTTACCCCCACATATGGGGTATTGGCGTATTCAGGAGAAATTGCATAACAAAATTTATGGTTACATTTCTGTTTTTACACTTGTGAAAATAAAAAAAATGGTTCTGAATTAAGATGTTTGCAAAAAAAAGTTAAATGTTCATTTTTTCCTTCCACATTGTTTCAGTTCCTGTGAAGCACGTAAAGGGTTAATAAACTTCTTGAATGTGGTTTTGAGAACCTTGAGGGGTGTAGTTTTTAGAATGGTGTCACACTTCATTATTTTCTATCATATAGACCCCTCAAAATGACTTCAAATGTGATGTGGTCCCTAAAAAAAAATGGTGTTGTAAAAATGAGAAATTGCTGGTCAACTTTTAACCCTTATAACTCCCTAACAAAAAAAAATTTTGTTTCCAAAATTGTGCTGATGTAAAGTAGACATATGGGAAATGTTATTTATTAACTATTTTTTATGACATATCTCTCTGATTTAAGGGCATAAAAATACAAAGTTTGAAAACTGTAAAATTTTAAAAATTTTCGCCATATTTCCGTTTTTTTCATAAATAATCGCAAGTAATATCGAAGAAATGTTACCACTAACATGAAGTACAATATGTCACGAAAAAACAATCTCAGACTCAGCGGGATCCGTTGAAGCGTTCCAGAGTTATAACCTCATAAAGTGACAGTGGTCAGAATTGCAAAAATTGGCTCGGTCATTAAGTACCAAATTGGCTCTGTCACTAAGGGGTTAAAGCAAGTAGGTAGTGATGAGGCATTAACCCCGTCACCCCGAAGCCTGTTTTCAACTTCCTGACCAGGCCATTTTTTTCAATTCTGACCACTGTCACTGTCATAACTCTGAAACGCTTCAACGGATCCTGGTGATTCTGAGACTTTTCTCGTGACATATTGTACTTTATGATAGTGGTAAAATTTCTTCGATTTGACTTGCGTTTATTTGTGAAAAAAACTGGGAATTTGGCGAAAATTTTGAAAATTTTGCAATTTTTAAATGTTTAGTTTTTATGCCCTTAAATTAGAGTCATATCATACAAAATAGTTAATAAATAACATTACCCACATGTCTGCTTTACATTACCACAATTTTGGAAACAATTTTTTTGTTAGGATGTTCTAAAGGTTAAAAATTGACCAGCGATTTCTTATTTTTACAACAAAATTTGCAAAACCATTTTTTTTTTAGGGACCACCTCACACTTGAAGTGACTTTGAGGGGTCTATATGACAGAAAATGCCCAAAAGAAACACCATTCTAAAAACTGCACCCCTCAAGGTACTCAAAACCATATTCAAGAAGTTTATTAACCCTTCAGGTGCTTCACAGGAATTTTTGGAATGTTTAAAAAAATTGAACATTTAACTTTTTTTTCACAAATTTTTTATTTCAGCTCCAATTTGTTTTATTTTACCAAGGGTAACAGGAGAAATTGGACCACAAAAGTCGTACAATTTGTCCTGAGTACACCGATACCCCATATGTTGGGGTAAACCATTGTTTGGGCACATGGCAGGGCTCGGAAGGGAAGGAGCGCCATTTTACTTTTCAAGGCAAAATTGGCTGGAATCGAGATCGGAACCCATGTCGCGTTTGGAGAGCCCCTGACGTGCCTAAACAGTGGAAACCCCCCCACAAGTGACCCCATTTTGGAAGGAAGACCCCCTAAGGAACTTATCTAGATGTGTGGTGAGCACTTTTAACCCCCAATTGTTTCACTAAAGTTTAGAATGTAGAGCCGTGAAAATTAAAAAAATAATTTTTTCTTTCCACAAAATGATCTTTTAGCCCGCAATTTTTTTTTCCCAAGGGTAACAGGAGAAATTGGACCGCAAAAGTTGTTGTCCAATTTGTCCTGAGTACGCTAATGCCCCATATGTGGGGGGGGGGGGGGGGAACCACTGTTTGGGCGCACAGCAGAGCTCGGAAGGGAAGGAGCGCCGTTTGGAATGCAGACTTAGATGGTTTGGTCTGCAGGCGTCACGTTGCATTTGCAGAGCCCCTGATGTACCTAAACAGTAGAAACCCCCCACAAGTGACCTCATATTGGAAACTAGACCCCCAAGGAACTTATCTAGATATGTTGTGAGAACTTTGAACCCCCAAGTGTTTCACTACAGTTTATAACGCAGAGCCGTGAAAATAAAAAAATCTATTTTTTTTTCCACAAAAATTATTTTTTAGCCCCCGGTTTTGTATTTTCCCAAGGGTAACAGGAGAAATTGGACCCCAAAATTTGTTGTCCAATTTGTCCTGAGTGCGCTGATACTCCATATGTTGGGTTAAACCCCTGTTTGGGCGCACGGGAGAGCATGGAAGGGAAGGAGCATAGTTTTACTTTTTCAACGCAGAATTGGCTGGAATTGAGATTGGACGCCATGTCGCGTTTGGAGAGCCTGATTACAGAGTCATATGAGGTCTTGTTTTTTGCGGGACGAGTTGACGTTTTTATTGGTACCATTTTCGGTCACATGCCATTCTTTGATCGCTTTTTATTCCGATTTTTGGTAGGCAGAATGAACAAAAACCAGCAATTCCTGAATTTCTTTTAGGGGGGGCGTTTATACCGTTCCACGTGTGGTAAAATTGATAAAGCAGTTTTATTCTTTGGGTCAGTACGATTACAGCGATACCTCATTTATATCATTTTTTTATGTTTTGGCGCTTTTACACAATAAAAACTATTTTATATAAAAAATAATTGTTTTTGCATCGCTTTATTCTGAGAGTTATAACTTTTATTTTTCTGCTGATGATGCTGTATGGCGGCTTTTTTTTGCAGGACAAGATGTCGTTTTCAGCGTTACCTTGTTTATTTATATCTGTGTTTTTAATTGCGTGTTATTCCACTTTTTGTTTGCTGGTATGATAATAAAGCGTTGTTTTCTGCCACTCTTTTTTTTGCGGTGTTCACTGAAGGGGTTAACTAGTGGGTTAGTTTTATAGAGCGGGCTGTTACGGATGCGGCGATACCAAATATGTGTACCTTTTATTGTTTATTGGATCCGGGGGACTCCTTCCAGAACACCGGAACAACGCGATCGCATCCCATCGTTGTCCAGGTGGGAGAGCGCAGGGAGCCCCCATCCCTGCGCGATGTCCCTTTATGTCACTATCACTACTGACAGCGGAATCAGAGGGGTTAAATGCCCATGATCGTCGCTAGTGCCGATCGTGGGCATTGCTGCGGGGTGTCAGTTGTCATATACAGCTGACACCCGCATGCGATCGCCGCGGCGCTCAGCGTGAGGCGGCACGGTTTAAGGGAACTCAGTTCCCGCAGATCAGTACTAGTACGCGCATGTCGGGAAGGGGTTAAATAAATATAGAAAATTAAATAAATTCTGTAAAAAGCAAATCAAGGCAGCAAAGATTGAGACAGAGACTCATTGCCAGAGAGAGTAAAAATAATCCCAAAATATTCTTTAACTAAATAAACAGAAAAAAACTAAAAAATGATAGTGTTGGCCCCCTTAAAAATAGTCTGGGTGAAATGGTGGATGAGGATGAGGAAAAAGCCAATATGCTAAATGACTTTTTTTCCATCAGTATTTACACATGAAAATCCCATGATGGACAATATGATCAGTGATAACAAAAATTTCCAATTAAATGTCACCTGCTTGAAGGGAACCTGTCACCCCCCCCCCTCCCCCCTTTAACTAAAAGAGCCACTTGTGCAGCACTAATGCTGCATTCTGTCAAGGTGGTTCTTTTAGAGGCTGCACCATCCGGCTAGGCTGTGGCTCCCCCATAGTGGTCCAGCTAGGCTGCGGCTCCCCCATAGAGGTTGCACCGTCCAGCCAGGCTGTGGTTCCCCCATAGAGGTTGCACCGTCCGGCTAGGCTGTGGCTCCCCCATAGAGGTTGCACCGTCCGGCTAGGCTGCGGCTCCCCCATAGAGATTACACCATCCGGCTAGGCTGCGGCTCCCCCATAGAGATTGCACCATCCAGCTAGGCTGCGGCTCCCCCATAGAGATTGCACCATCCGGCTAGGCTGCGGCTCCCCCATAGAGATTGCACCATCCGGCTAGGCTGCGGCTCCCCCCAATAGAGGTTGCACCGTCCGGCTTGCGGCCCCCGATAGGGGCTGTACCGTACAGCTAGGCAGCACCCCCCCCCCATAGAGGCTGTACCATCCAGCCAGGCTGCAGCTCCCTGCCAAAGGGCCTGCACCGTCAGGCTAGGCTGCACCCCCCCCCCCCTCCCCATAGGGGCTGTACCGTCCGGCTAGGCTGCGGCTCCCCCCCATAGAGGCTGCACCGTCCAGCTAGGCTGCGGCTCCCCCCCAATAGAGGTTGCACCGTCCGGCTAGGCTGCGCCCCCCCCATAGAGGCTGCACCGTCCAGCTAGGCTGCAGCTTCCCGCCATAGGGGCTGTACTGTCCGGCTAGGCTGCGCCCCCCCATAGAGGTTGCACCATCCAGCTAGTCTGTGGCTCTCCCCCATAGAGGTTGCACCATCCGTCTAGGCTGCGGCCCCCCATAGAGGTTGCACCATCCGGCTAGGCTACAGCTCCCCGCCATAGGGGCTGTACTGTCCGGCTAGGCTGTGGCTCCCCCCATAGAGGTTGCACTGTCCGGCTATGCTGCAGCTCCCCGCCATAGGGGCTGTACTGTCCGGCTAGGCTGTGGCTCCCCCCATAGAGGCTGTACTGTCCAGGTAGGCTGCAGCTCTCCCATAGAGGCTGTACTGTCCGGCTAGGCTGCGGCTCTCCCATAGAGGCTGTACTGTCCGGCTAGGCTGTGGCTCTCCCATAGAGGCTGTACTGTCCGGCTAGGCTGTGGCTCCCCCCCCATAGAGGCTGTACTGTCCGGCTAGGCTGCGGCTCTCCCATAGAGGCTGTACTGTCCGGCTAGGCTGTGGCTCTCCCATAGAGGCTGTACTGTCCGGCTAGGCTGCGGCTCTCCCATAGAGGCTGTACTGTCCGGCTAGGCTGTGGCTCCCCCCCCATAGAGGCTGTACTGTCCGGCTAGGCTGCGGCTCTCCCATAGAGGCTGTACTGTCCGGCTAGGCTGCGGCTCCCCCCCATAGAGGCTGTACTGTCCGGCTAGGCTAGGCTGCGGCTCCCCCCCATAGAGGCTGTACTGTCCGGCTAGGCTGCGGCTCTCCATAGAGGCTGTACTGTCCGGCTAGGCTGCAGCTCCCCCCCATAGAGGCTGTACTGTCTGGCTAGGCTGCGGCTCCCCCATAGGGGCTGTACTGTCTGGCTAGGCAGCAGCTCCCCCCCATAGAAGCTATACTGTCCGGCTAGGCTGTGGCTCCCCCATAGAGGCTGTACTGTCCGGCTAGGCTGCAGCTCCCCCTCATATAGGCAGTACTGTCCGGCTAGGCTGTGGCTCCCCCATAGGGGCTGTACTGTCTGGCTAGGCTGCGGCTCTCCCATAGAGGCTGTACTGTCTGGCTAGGCTGCGGCTCTCCCATAGAGGTTGTACTGTCCGGCTAGGCTACAGCTCCCCCCCATAGAGGCAGTACTGTCTGGCTAGGCTGCGGCTCTCCATAGAGGCTGTACTGTCCGGCTAGGCTGCGGCTCCCTCCCCATAGAGGCTGTACTGTCTGGCTAGGCTGCGGCTCTCCCATAGAGGCTGTACTGTCTGGCTAGGCTGCGGCTCTCCCATAGAGGTTGTACTGTCCGGCTAGGCTACAGCTCCCCCCCATAGAGGCAGTACTGTCTGGCTAGGCTGCGGCTCTCCCATAGAGGCTGTACTGTCTGGCTAGGTTGCAGCTCTCCATAGAGGCTGTACTGTCCGGCTAGGCTGCAGCTCCCCCCCCATAGGGGCTGTACTGTCCGGCTAGGCTGCGGCTCCCCCGCCCATAGAAGCTGTACTGTCCGGCTAGGCTGCGGCTCTCCATAGAGGCTGTACTGTCCGGCTAGGCTGTGGCTCTCCCATAGAGGCTGTACTGTCCGGCTAGGCTGCGGCTCTCCATAGAGGCTGTACTGTCCAGCTAGGCTGTGGCTCCCCCCATAGAGGCTGTACTGTCTGGCTAGGCTGTGGCTCCCCCCATAGAGGCTGTACTGTCTGGCTAGGCTGCGGCTCTCCCATAGAGGCTGTACTGTCTGGCTAGATTGTGGCTCTCCATAGAGGCTGTACTGTCCGGCTAGGCTGCGGCTCCCCCCCCCCATAGAGGCTGTACTGTTTGGCTAGGCTGTGGCTCCCCCCCATAGAGATTGCACCATCCGGCTAGGCTGCGGCTCCCCCATAGAGATTGCACCATCCGGCTAGGCTGCGGCTCCCCCCAATAGAGGTTGCACCGTCCGGCTTGCGGCCCCCGATAGGGGCTGTACCGTACAGCTAGGCAGCACCTCCCCCATAGAGGCTGTACCATCCAGCCAGGCTGCAGCTCCCTGCCAAAGGGCCTGCACCGTCAGGCTAGGCTGCACCCCCCCCCCCCTCCCCATAGGGGCTGTACCGTCCAGCTAGGCTGCGGCTCCCCCCCAATAGAGGTTGCACCGTCCGGCTAGGCTGCGCCCCCCCCATAGAGGCTGCACCGTCCAGCTAGGCTGCAGCTTCCCGCCATAGGGGCTGTACTGTCCGGCTAGGCTGCGCCCCCCCATAGAGGTTGCACCATCCAGCTAGTCTGTGGCTCTCCCCCATAGAGGTTGCACCATCCGGCTAGGCTGCGGCCCCCCATAGAGGTTGCACCATCCGGCTAGGCTACAGCTCCCCTCCATAGGGGCTGTACTGTCCGACTAGGCTGTGGCTCTCCCATAGAGGCTGTACTGTCCGGCTAGGCTGTGGCTCTCCCATAGAGGCTGTACTGTCCGGCTAGGCTGTGGCTCTCCCATAGAGGCTGTACTGTCCGGCTAGGCTGTGGCTCTCCCATAGAGGCTGTACTGTCCGGCTAGGCTGTGGCTCTCCCATAGAGGCTGTACTGTCCGGCTAGGCTGTGGCTCTCCCATAGAGGCTGTACTGTCCGGCTAGGCTGTGGCTCTCCCATAGAGGCTGTACTGTCCGGCTAGGCTGTGGCTCTCCCATAGAGGCTGTACTGTCCGGCTAGGCTGTGGCTCTCCCATAGAGGCTGTACTGTCCGGCTAGGCTGTGGCTCTCCCATAGAGGCTGTACTGTCCGGCTAGGCTGTGGCTCCCCCCCCCATAGAGGCTGTACTGTCCGGCTAGGCTGTGGCTCTCCCATAGAGGCTATACTGTCCGGCTAGGCTGTGGCTCTCCCATAGAGGCTGTACTGTCCGGCTAGGCTGTGGCTCTCCCATAGAGGCTGTACTGTCCGGCTAGGCTGTGGCTCCCCCCCATAGAGGCTGTACTGTCCGGCTAGGCTGCGGCTCTCCCATAGAGGCTGTACTGTCCGGCTAGGCTGCGGCTCTCCCATAGAGGCTGTACTGTCCGGCTAGGCTGCGGCTCTCCCATAGAGGCCGTACTGTCCGGCTAGGCTGCGGCTCTCCCATAGAGGCTGTACTGTCCGGCTAGGCTGTGGCTCCCCCCCCATAGAGGCTGTACTGTCCGGCTAGGCTGCGGCTCTCCCATAGAGGCTGTACTGTCCGGCTAGGCTGTGGCTCCCCCCCCATAGAGGCTGTACTGTCCGGCTAGGCTGCGGCTCTCCCATAGAGGCTGTACTGTCCGGCTAGGCTGCGGCTCTCCCATAGAGGCTGTACTGTCCGGCTAGGCTGCGGCTCTCCCATAGAGGCTGTACTGTCCGGCTAGGCTGTGGCTCCCCCCCCATAGAGGCTGTACTGTCCGGCTAGGCTGTGGCTCTCCCATAGAGGCTGTACTGTCCGGCTAGGCTGTGGCTCCCCCCCCATAGAGGCTGTACTGTCCGGCTAGGCTGCGGCTCTCCCATAGAGGCTGTACTGTCCGGCTAGGCTGTGGCTCTCCCATAGAGGCTGTACTGTCCGGCTAGGCTGTGGCTCTCCCATAGAGGCTGTACTGTCCGGCTAGGCTGTGGCTCTCCCATAGAGGCTGTACTGTCCGGCTAGGCTGCGGCTCTCCCATAGAGGCTGTACTGTCCGGCTAGGCTGTGGCTCCCCCCCCATAGAGGCTGTACTGTCCGGCTAGGCTGCGGCTCTCCCATAGAGGCTGTACTGTCCGGCTAGGCTGTGGCTCTCCCATAGAGGCTGTACTGTCCGGCTAGGCTGCGGCTCTCCCATAGAGGCTGTACTGTCCGGCTAGGCTGTGGCTCCCCCCCCCCATAGAGGCTGTACTGTCCGGCTAGGCTGCGGCTCTCCCATAGAGGCTGTACTGTCCGGCTAGGCTGTGGCTCTCCCATAGAGGCTGTGGCTCTCCCATAGAGGCTGTACTGTCCGGCTAGGCTGCGGCTCTCCATAGAGGCTGTACTGTCCGGCTAGGCTGCGGCTCTCCCATAGAGGCTGTACTGTCCGGCTAGGCTGCAGCTCTCCCATAGAGGCTGTACTGTCCGGCTAGGCTGCGGCTCTCCATAGAGGCTGTACTGTCCGGCTAGGCTGCGGCTCTCCCATAGAGGCTGTACTGTCCGGCTAGGCTGCGGCTCTCCCATAGAGGCTGTACTGTCCGGCTAGGCTGCGGCTCTCCCATAGAGGCTGTACTGTCCGGCTAGGCTGTGGCTCTCCCATAGAGGCTGTACTGTCCGGCTAGGCTGTGGCTCCCCCCCCATAGAGGCTGTACTGTCCGGCTAGGCTGCGGCTCTCCCATAGAGGCTGTACTGTCCGGCTAGGCTGTGGCTCTCCCATAGAGGCTGTACTGTCCGGCTAGGCTGCGGCTCTCCCATAGAGGCTGTACTGTCCGGCTAGGCTGTGGCTCCCCCCCCATAGAGGCTGTACTGTCCGGCTAGGCTGCGGCTCTCCCATAGAGGCTGTACTGTCCGGCTAGGCTGCGGCTCTCCATAGAGGCTGTACTGTCCGGCTAGGCTGCGGCTCTCCCATAGAGGCTGTACTGTCCGGCTAGGCTGCGGCTCTCCCATAGAGGCTGTACTGTCCGGCTAGGCTGCGGCTCTCCATAGAGGCTGTACTGTCCGGCTAGGCTGCGGCTCTCCATAGAGGCTGTACTGTCCGGCTAGGCTGCGGCTCTCCATAGAGGCTGTACTGTCCGGCTAGGCTGCGGCTCTCCATAGAGGCTGTACTGTCCGGCTAGGCTGCGGCTCTCCATAGAGGCTGTACTGTTTGGCTAGGCTGTGGCTCTCCCATAGAGGCTGTACTGTTTGGCTAGGCTGCCGGATTATTAGGATGGATCAGAACACAAAGCGCACTATTGCAACAACGTGTCATCCTCACGTGTCCTGTAACCTCCAAACATCCACTGCCACCTACGTATAAACGTGGGGACATCACTGCCGGGCAGCCCAGCCCGTGGGGTCACCTAACCTTGGCCATGAACTCCTTCTGCGCATCGGTCCAGCTCCGGTCTCCGCCCGTCTCTCCGGGACAGGATTCTGACATGCCGACAGCCTAGTTCCCGGCGGACTCGCTGCGGCGGCTCCGCTCCAGGTCCAGGCTCACACGCGGTACCACCAGCCGCAGCTCTGCCAGACACACAGCCCGCGTCACGTGGGAGGGCCGCCGCTTCCCTTCCGGGGTGATGATGTCACGACGCTCGGATTGTTTCATGCGTTCCTAACGCACTGAGGTTGGGGGAAAACAGAGCAGAACCGGCACTAACGAAGAGGGTCCTGACATTGGGCGGTCATATCGCCCCCTAGTGGTCGGATACATCTTCCAGCATGACCTTTCTCAGTGGCTCCCTGGAGGCCCCGGTGGGTTCGCAGGCTGACAAGTCACGAGGGTCTTACACACAAACTTACAACTATGTGGGGAGCGAATCATCACCCCAACAAAGTGGTGGAAATGAGAACAGAAATATAGGCCCCAATTAAACCCTTGAAGGGACTCTGTCACCCCAAAATCGTATATGAGCTTCTGCCACCGGCATCAGGGGCTTATCTACAGCATTCTGGAATGCATTCTGTACGGCCAGTCTCACACGTCCAGATAATTCCGGTACCAGAAAAATCGGTACCGGAATTATCCGTGTCCGTGCGTTTACGTGGCACATCAGTGTGGCACACGGGCAGCATCCGTGTGCCGCCTGTGTGCTGACTGAGGACCACACGCACTGTGCAGGAGACAGCGCTACAGTTAAGCGCCGTCCCCTGCATCTGGTGCTGAAGCTGCCATTCATTTCTTCTCTCCAGCATTGTTCGCTGGAGAGAAGATATGAAAAATCTTTTTTTTTTTTGTTTAACCCCTTAATCCCATATGACGTACTATCCCGTCAAGGTGCCCTGGGACTTAATTCCCAGTGACGGGATAGTACGTCATATGCGATGGACCGCGCTCTCGGGGGGAGCGCGGCCGGGTGTCAGCTGCCTATCGGACCGCTCCCGGCACATTAACCCCCGGCACACCGCGATCAAACATGATTGCGGTGTGCCAGCGGTGCAGGAAAGCATCGCGTAGGGAGGGGGCTCCCTGCGGGCTTCCCTGAGACCCCCGCAGCAACGTGATGAAACCCGCTCCCTGCGGCAGCACCTCTTCTTATCCGGGGCTAACCACAGCCCCGCACCCCGGCGCACTGCTTACTGAGTACAGACTCTACTGTGCACGGGATTCCGCCTGCCAGCACTAAGTCCTACAGCTGCATAAACCAGCAATCATCCTATCATATGCCTATCATTCTTATCAAGTGAGTACCAGCACACTTTATCTCCGTTCTCTTTTCTTTATATTTTATATACATTTTTAGCAATATCCATTTTTTCTGTACTCTTGACCTTAGTTCAGTTAGCGCGGGGATTACACTTTATACGTTTTTAGCACCCAATTTTTACAGGTATATGCACAGAGCCTGTTTAAATCTCCAGCTGCTCCTGAATAATAATTTTCTTCCTTTTGTCAGTGGCAAGCGCCAGTGGTATCTTTCTAGTTATTTCCATAAATACATTTCTTTATCTAAATAAAAAAAAAACAATAAAAGTACACATATTTAGTATCGCCACCGTCCGTAACGACCCCACCTATAAAACTGTCCCACTAGTTAACCCATTCAGTAAACAACGAAAAAAAAAAACGAGGCAAAAAACAACACTTAATTATCATACCGCCGAACAAAAAGTGGAATAACACGCGATCAAAAAGACGGATATAAATAACCATGGTACCGCTGAAAAAGTCATCTTGTCCCGCAAAAAATGAGCCGCCATACAGCATCATCAGCACAAAAATAAAAAAGTTATAGTCCTGAGAATAAAGCGATGCCAAAATAATTATTTTTTCTATAAAACAGTTTTTATCGTATAAAAGTGCCAAAACATAAAAAAATTATATAAACGAGGTATCGCTGTAATCGTACTGAACCGAAGAATAAAACTGCTTTATCCATTTTACCAAATGCGGAACGGTATAAACGCCTCCTGTTATGATCTGGTGGTTTAGGAACAACATGAGACAAGCTCTGAAGGAGGTGGTATCTGTACTGACCGCAAACCCTGAACCTAGCAGCGCAACTAAAAATAGCCGTGGGGGGTACCTGACGCTCCCTAGACCCCTCAGCACAGCCTAAGATCTAACTTCCCCTAAAGATGGAAACAGGAAACCTATCTTGCCTCAGAGAAAATCCCCAAAGGAAAGATAGCCCCCCACAAATATTGACGGTGAGAGGAGGGGAAAATAACATACGCAGAAATTAAATCAGATTTTAGCATAGGAGGCCAGTCTAGCTTGATAGATAGGACAGGAAAGGATACTGTGCGGTCAGTATAAAAACTACAAAACAATCCACACAGAGTTTACAAAATATCCACACCCGACTAAAGGTGTGGAGGGTAAATCTGATTCCCAGAGCTTCCAGCTAACAGAAAAAATCTATACTGACAAGCAGGACAAATATAGAATGCACAGAACAATAAGTCCACAACATGTGGACTGAAATGAGCAAAGCCAGAACTTATCTTTGCAGAACTGGTCAGGAAACCAGGAGAATCCAAGCAGAGATGTGAATCCAGCCAGGAAACATTGACAAGTGGCACAGGCTGAAGAAAGAGCCAGACTTGAATAGCGGACGATAAGTGGAGGCAGCTGATGACAGCTAACTCCAAGGAGCAGCCATACCACTAGAAACCACAAGAGGGAGCCCAAGAGCAGAACTCACAAAAGTGCCACTTACAACCACCGAAGGGAGCCCAAGAGCGGAATTCACAACAGTACCCCCCCCTTGAGGAGGGGTCACCGAACCCTCACCAGAGCCCCCAGGCCGATCAGGACGAGCCAAGTGAAAAGCACGAACCAAATCGGTAGCATGGACATCGGAGGCAACAACCCAAGACTTATCCTCCTGGCCATAACCCTTCCACTTGACAAGATACTGAAGCCTCCGCCTCGAAAAACGAGAATCCAAAATCTTCTCAACCTCATATTCCAACTCTCCCTCAACCAACACCGGGGCAGGAGGGTCAACCGAGGGAACAACGGGCACCACATATCTCCGCAACAAAGATCTATGGAAAACATCATGAATGGCAAAAGAGCCAAACGAAAAGACACCAGATTAATAATTTCAGAAATTTTATAAGGACCAATAAACCGAGGCTTAAACTTAGGAGAAGAAACCTTCATAGGAACATGACGAGAAGACAACCAAACCAAATCCCCCACATGAAGCCGGGGACCAACACGCCGACGGCGGTTAGCAAAACGTTGAGCCCTTTCCTGAGACAACGTCAAATTGTCCACCACATGAGTCCAAATCTGCTGCAGCCTGTCCACCACAGAATTAACACCAGGACAATCAGAAGGCTCAACCTGCCAGAAGAAAAACGAGGATGAAAACCAAAATTACAAAAGAAAGGTGAAACCAAAGTAGCCAAACTAGCCCGATTATTAAGGGCAAACTCGGCCAACGGCAAGAAAGACACCCAATCATCCTGATCAGCAGACACAAAGCATCTCAAATAGGTCTCCAAGATCTGATTAGTTCGCTCAGTTTGGCCATTAGTCTGAGGATGAAACGCCGAAGAAAAAGATAAATCAATGCCCATCCTAGCACAAAAGGCCCGCCAAAATCTAGAGACAAACTGAGAACCTCTGTCAGACACAATATTCTCCGGAATGCCATGCAAATGAACCACATGCTGAAAAAAACAATGGAACCAGATCTGAGGAGGAAGGCAACTTAGGCAAAGGTACCAGATGGACCATTTTAGAGAAACGGTCACAAACAACCCAGATAACAGACATCTTCTGGGAAACAGGAAGATCCGAAATAAAATCCATGGAAATATGCGTCCAGGGCCTCTCAGGGACCGGCAAAGGCAAAAGCAACCCACTAGCGCGGGAACATCAAGGCTTGGCCCGGGCGCAAGTCCCACAGGACTGCACAAAAGCACGCACATCGCGAGACAAGGAAGGCCACCAAAAGGACCTAGCAACCAAATCTCTGGTACCAAAAATCCCAGGATGACCAGCCAACACTGAACAATGAACCTCAGAAATTACCTTACTTGTCCATCTATCAGGAACAAACAGCTTCCCCACTGGACAGGCCTATCAGCCTGAAATTCCTGAAGCACCCGCCGCAAATCAGGGGAGATAGCAGAAAGAATCACCCCCTCCTTAAGAATGCCAACCGGCTCCAGGACTCCAGGAGAATCAGGCAAAAAACTCCTAGAGAGGGCATCAGCCTTAACATTCTTAGATCCCGGAAGATACGAGACCACAAAATCAAAACGGGAGAAAAACAGGGACCATCGAGCCTGTCTAGGATTCAGCCGCTTGGTCGACTCGAGGTAAATCAGATTCTTATGATCGGTCAGGACCACAACACGGTGTTTAGCTCCCTCAAGCCAATGTCGCCACTCCTCAAACGCCCACTTCATAGCCAACAACTCCCGATTGCCGGCATCATAATTGCGTTCCGCAGGCGAAAACTTTCTGGAAAAAAAAGCACACGGTTTCATCAAAGAACCATCAGACTCCCTCTGAGACAAAACGGCCCCTGCCCCAATCTCAGAAGCGTCGACCTCAACCTGAAAAGGAAGAGAAACATCCGGTTGACGCAACACAGGGGCAGAAGTAAATCGGTGTTTAAGCTCCTGAAAGGCCTCAACAGCCTCAGAGGACCAATTCGTCACATCAGCGCCTTTCTTCGTCAAATCAGTAAGGGGCTTAACCACACAGGAAAAGTTGGCAATGAAACGGCGATAGAAATTAGCAAAGCCCAAAAATTTTTGAAGTCCCTTCACAGATGTGGGTTGGATCCAGTCATGAATAGCTTGGACCTTAACAGGATCCATTTCTATAGACAAGGGAGAAAAAATAAAACCCAAAAAAGAGACCTTCTGAACTCCGAATAGGCACTTAGACCCCTTCACAGATAAAGCATTATCACGAAGGATCTGGAACACCATCCTGACCTGCTTCACATGAGACTCCCAATCATTGGAAAAAATCTAAATATCATCCAAATATACGACCATGAATTTATCAAGATAATTGCGGAAAATATCATGCATGAAAGACTGGAACACAGATGGAGCATTAGAGAGCCCAAATGGCATCACAAGGTATTCAAAATGGCTTTTGGGCGTATTAAATGCAGTTTTCCATTCGTCACCCTGTTTAATACGAACAAGATTATATGCCCCTCTGAGGTCAATCTTAGTAAACCAACTAGCCCCCCTAATCTGAGCAAACAAATCAGTAAGCAAAGGCAAGGGGTATTGGAATTTGACCGTGATCTTATTAAGAAGACGATAATCAATACAGGGTCTCAAGGAGCCATCCTTCTTAGCAACAAAAAAGAAACCCGCTCCCAATGGTGACGAAGAGGGCCAAATATGCCCTTTCTCCAAAGATTCCTTAACATAGCTCCGCATGGCGGCATGCTCTGGCACAGACAGATTGAAAAGTCGGCCCTTAGGGAACTTACAACCAGGAATCAAGTTAATAGCACAATCACAGTCCCTATGTGGAGGAAGGGAACTGGACTTGGGCTCATCAAATACATCCTGGAAATCCGACAAAAACTCAGGGACCTCAGAAGAGGGGGAAGAGGAAATTGACATCAAAGGAACGTCACTATGTACTCCTCGACAACCCCAACTAGTCACCGACATAGTTTTCCAATGCAGCACCGGATTATGTTCCTGTAACCATGGAAATCCCAGTACAACAACATCATGCAGGTTATGCAACACCAGAAAACGGCAATTTTCCTGATGTGCAGGAGCCATGTACATAGTCATCTGTGTCCAGTACTGAGGTTTATCCTTGGCCAAGGGTGTAGCATCAATGCCCCTCAAAGGAATAGGGCTCTGCAAAGGCTGCAAGGAAAAACCACAGCGCCTGGCGAATTCTAAGTCCATTAAGTTCAGGGCAGCGCCTGAATCCACAAATGCCATGACAGAAAAGGAGGACAATGAGCAAATCAGGGTCACAGATAAGAGAAATTTCGGCTGTATAGTACTAATGGTAACAGACCTAGCGACTCTCTTAGTACGCTTAGGGCAATCAGAGATAACCTGAGCCGAATCACCACAGTAAAAACACAGCCTATTCTGACGTCTGAATTCCTGCTGTTCTATTCTAGTCAAAATCCTATCACATTGCATAGGTTCAGGACTATGCTCAGAGGATACTGCCATATGGTGCACAGCTTTGCGCTCGCGCAGACGCTGATCAATCTGAATAGCTAGAGACATAGATTCGCTCAAACCGGCAGGCGCAGGAAAGCCCACCATAACATCTTTAAGGGTTTCAGAAAGACCTTTTCTGAAAATAGCAGCCAGAGCCTCTTCATTCCATTTAGTGAGCACAGACCATTTTCTAAATTTCTGGCAGTATAACTGCCGCTTCCTGACCTTGACACAAGGCCAACAGGGTTTTTTTCTGCATGATCCACAGAATTAGGTTCGTCATACAATAATCCGAGCGCTTGAAAAAATGCATCTACATTCAATAATGCCGGATCCCCTGTTTCAAGAGAAAAAGCCCAGTCTTGAGGGTCACCACGCAGCTAGGATATGATGATTTTCACCTGCTGAATGGGATCACCAGAAGAATGGGGTTTCAAAGCAAAAATCGATTTGCAGTTATTTTTAAAGTTCAAAAACTTGGATCTGTCCCCAAAAAACATATCAGGAGTAGGAATTCTGGGTTCTAAAGCCGGAGTCTGGACAACATAGTCCTGGATACTCTGTACTCTTGCAGCAAGTTGATCCACACGAGAAAACAAACCCTGAACATCCATGCCAAAACATATATCCTGAACCACCCAGATATCAAGAGGAAAAAAAAAAGACAAACCAAAGCACAGAAAAAGAAATGGTTCAGAACTTTCTTTTCCTTCTTTTGAGATACATTTAATTCATTTTTGGCCACTTGTACTGTTATGATCTGGTGGTTTAGGAACAACATGAGACAAGCTCTGAAGGAGGTGGTATCTGTACTGACCGCAAACCCTGAACCTAGCAGCGCAACTAAAAATAGCCGTGGGGGGTACCTGACGCTCCCTAGACCCCTCAGCACAGCCTAAGATCTAACTTCCCCTAAAGATGGAAACAGGAAACCTATCTTGCCTCAGAGAAAATCCCCAAAGGAAAGATAGCCCCCCACAAATATTGACGGTGAGAGGAGGGGAAAATAACATACGCAGAAATGAAATCAGATTTTAGCATAGGAGGCCAGTCTAGCTTGATAGATAGGACAGGAAAGGATACTGTGCGGTCAGTATAAAAACTACAAAACAATCCACACAGAGTTTACAAAATCTCCGCACATGACTAAAGGTGTGGAGGGTAAATCTGATTCCCAGAGCTTCCAGCTAACAGAAAAAATCCATACTGACAAGCTGGACAAATATAGAATGCACAGAACAATAAGTCCACAACATGTGGACTGAAATTAGCAAAGCCAGAACTTATCTTTGCAGAACTGGTCAGGAAACCAGGAGAATCCAAGCAGAGATGTGAATCCAGCCAGGAAACATTGACAAGTGGCACAGGCTGAAGAAAGAGCCAGACTTAAATAGCGGACGATAAGTGGAGGCAGCTGATGACAGCTAACTCCAAGGAGCAGCCATACCACTAGAAACCACAAGAGGGAGCCCAAGAGCAGAACTCACAAAAGTGCCACTTACAACCACCGGAGCGGAAATCACAACAGCCTCCCCCAAAAGAAATTCATGAATAGGTGGTTTTTGGTCATTCTGCCTCACAAAAATCAGAATAAAAAGCGATCAAAAACTGTCACGTGTCAGAAAATGTTACCAATAAAAATGTCAACTCGTCCCGCAAAAAACAAGACCTCACATGACTCTGTGGACCAAAATATGGAAAAATTATAGGTCTCAAAATGTGGAGACGCAAAACATTTTTGCTATAAAAAGCGTCTTTTAGTGTGTGACAGCTGCCAATCATAAAAATCCGCTATAAAAAACACTATAAAAGTAAATCAAACCCCCCTTCATCACCCCCTTAGTTAGGGAAAAATAATAAAATAAAAAAAAATGTATTTATTTCCATTTTTCCGTTAGGGCTAGGGTTAGGGCTAGGGCTAAGGTTAGGGCTAGGGTTAGGGTTAGGGCTAGGGCTAGGGTTAGGGCTTGGGTTAGGGTTGGGGCTAGGGTTGGAGCTAAAGTCAGGGTTAGTGTTATGATCTGGTGGTTTAGGAGCAACATGGGACGAGCTCTAAAGGAAGTGGTACCTGTACTGACCGCAGTCCCTAAGCTCAACACAACACTAGAAATAGCCGTGGGATGCTCCTGACACTCCCTAGGCACCTCGTCACAGCCTAAGATCTAACTACCCCTAAAGATAGAAACAGGAAAACTATCTTGCCTCAGAGAAAATCCCCAAAGGATAGATAGCCCCCCACAAGTAATGACTGTGAGTGGAGAGGGAAAAGACATACACAGAATGAAACCAGGAAGAGCACAGGAGGCCGGTCTAGCTAGATAGATAGGACAGGATGGAATACTGTGCGGTCAGTATAAAACACTACAAAAAATCCACACAGAGTTTACAAAAATCTCCACACCTGACTAAAGGTGTGGAGGGTAAATCTGCTTCCCAGAGCTTCCAGCTACACTGAATTAATTCATACTGACAAGCTGGACAAACATAGAAAGCACAGAACGGATAAGTCCACAACCTGTGGACAGAAAAGACCAAGCAAGGACTTAACTTTGCTGAACTGGTCAGGATAACAGGGAAATCCAAAGAGATGTGAATCCAACCAGGAACCATTGACAAGTGGCACAAGCTGAAGGAAAGAGCCAGGCAAAATAGCCGAGCAGAATAGACAATCAGTGGAAGCAGCTGCTGACTGCTAAATCCAAGGAGCAGCCATTCCACTTAAAACCACCGGAGGGAGCCCAAGAGCAGAACTCACAAAGTGCCACTTACAACCACCGGAGGGAGCCCAAGAGCGGAATTCACAACAGTACCCCCCCCTTGAGGAGGGGTCACCGAACCCTCACCAGAGCCCCCAGGCCGATCAGGACGAGCCAAGTGAAAAGCACGAACCAAATCGGCGGCATGGACATCGGAGGCAACAACCCAAGAATTATCCTCCTGGCCATAACCCTTCCACTTGACAAGATACTGAAGCCTCCGCCTCGAAAAACGAGAATCCAAAATCTTCTCAACCTCATATTCCAACTCTCCCTCAACCAACACCGGGGCAGGAGGGTCAACCGAGGGAACAACGGGCACCACATATCTCCGCAACAAAGATCTATGGAAAACATCATGAATGGCAAAAGAGGCAGGAAGAGCCAAACGAAAAGACACCAGATTAATAATTTCAGAAATTTTATAAGGACCAATAAACCGAGGCTTAAACTTAGGGGAAGAAACCTTCATAGGAACATGACGAGAAGACAACCAAACCAAATCCCCCACACGAAGCCGGGGACCAACACACCGACGGCAGTTAGCAAAACGTTGAGCCCTTTCCTGAGACAACGTCAAATTGTCCACCACATGAGTCCAAATTTGCTGCAGCCTGTCCACCACAGAATCCACACCAGGACAATCAGAAGGCTCAACCTGCCCAGAAGAAAAACGAGGATGAAAACCAAAATTACAAAAGAAAGGCGAAACCAAAGTAGCCGAACTAGCCCGATTATTAAGGGCAAACTCGGCCAATGGCAAAAAAGCCACCCAATCATCCTGATCAGCAGACAAAAAGCATCTCAAATAAGTCTCCAAAGTCTGATTAGTTCGCTCGGTCTGGCCGTTTGTCTGAGGATGAAATGCAGAGGAAAAAGACAAATCAATGCCCAGCTTGGCACAAAAGGCCCGCCAAAACCTGGAAACAAACTGGGAACCTCTGTCGGACACAATATTCTCCGGAATACCATGCAAACGAACCACATGCTGAAAAAACAACGGAACCAAATCTGAAGAGGAAGGCAATTTAGGCAAGGGTACCAAATGAACCATCTTAGAGAACCGGTCACAAACAACCCAGATAACAGACATCTTCTGGGAAACAGGAAGATCCGAAATAAAATCCATTGAAATATGCGTCTAGGGCCTCTCAGGAATAGGCAATGGCAAAAGCAACCCACTAGCACGGGAACAACAAGGCTTAGCCCGCGCACAAGTCCCACAGGACTGCACAAAAGAACGCACATCACGTGACAATGAAGGCCACCAAAAGGACCTAGCAACCAAATCTCTGGTACCAAAAATACCAGGATGACCAGCCAACACGGAACAGTGAACCTCAGAAATCACTCTACTAGTCCACCTGTCAGGAACAAACAGTTTCCCCACAGGACAGTGGTCAGGTTTATCAGCTTGAAATTCCTGAAGAACCCGTCGTAAATTAGGGGAAATGGCAGAAAGGACCACCCCTTCTTTCAGAATACCGACCGGCTCCAAGACCTCAGGAGAATCAGGCAAAAAACTCCTAGAGAGGGCATCAGCCTTAATATTCTTAGAACCCGGAAGGTACGAGACCACGAAATCAAAACGGGAAAAAAACAAGGACCATCGAGCCTGTCTAGGATTCAGCCGTCTAGCAGACTCGAGGTAAATCAAATTCTTATGATCGGTCAAGACCACAATACGGTGCTTAGCTCCTTCAAGCCAATGTCACCACTCCTCAAACGCCCACTTCATAGCCAACAACTCCCGATTGCCAATATCATAATTGTGTTCAGCAGGCGAAAATTTACGGGAAAAGAAGGCACACGGTTTCATTAAGGAACCAACAGGATCCCTCTGAGACAACACGGCCCCTGCCCCAATCTCAGAAGCATCAACCTCAACCTGAAACGGAAGAGAAACATCCGGTTGGCGCAACACAGGAGCAGAAGTAGATCGACGTTTAAGCTCCTGAAAGGCAGAGACAGCCGCAGAGGACCAATTAGCCACATCAGCACCTTTCTTCGTCAAATCTGTTAAGGGTTTAACCACGCTAGAAAAATTGGCAATGAAACGGCGATAAAAATTTGCAAAACCCAAAAATTTCTGAAGGCTCTTCACGGATGTGGGCTGAATCCAATCATGAATGGCCTGAACCTTAACCGGATCCATCTCTATAGACGAAGGAGAAAAAATGAAGCCCAAAAAAGAGACTTTCTGCACTCCAAAGAGACACTTAGACCCCTTCACAAACAGGGCATTGTCACGAAGGATCTGAAATACCATCCTGACCTGTTGCACATGAGACTCCCAGTCATCGGAAAAAATCAAAATATCGTCCAAATATACAATCAAGAATTTATCAAGATAAGTCCGAAAAATATCATGCATAAAGGACTGAAAAACAGATGGAGCATTAGAGAGTCCAAATGGCATCACAAGGTATTCAAAATGGCCTTCGGGCGTGTTATACGCAGTTTTCCATTCATCACCCTGCTTAATACGAACAAGATTATATGCCCCCCGAAGGTCAATCTTAGTAAACCAACTAGCTCCCTTAATCCTAGCAAACAAATCGGAAAGCAAAGGTAAAGGGTATTGAAACTTGACCGTGATTTTATTCAAGAGGCGATAATCTATACAGGGTCTCAAGGAACCATCTTTTTTAGCAACAAAAAAGAACCCTGCTCCCAACGGTGAAGAAGATGGTCGAATATGCCCTTTCTCCAAAGACTCTTTAATATAGCTCCGCATGGCGGTATGTTCAGGCACAGATAGGTTGAAAAATCGACCCTTAGGAAACATACAGCCTGGAATCAAGTTAATAGCACAATCACAATCCCTGTGCGGTGGAAGAAAACTGGAATACATCCTGAAAATCAGACAAAAACTCTGGAATCTCAGAAGGTGAAGAAGAGGAGATTGACATCAAAGGAACATCATTATGAACGCACTGACAACCCCAACTAGTCACAGACATGGATTTCCAGTCCAACACAGGACTATGTACCTGCAACCACGGAAAACCCAGCACGACAACATCATGCAAGTTATGCAACACCAGAAATCGACAATCTTCCTGATGGGCTGGCGCCATGCGCATGGTTACCTGTGTCCAAAACTGGGGCTTATTTTTAGCCAAGGGTGTAGCATCAATGCCCCTTAAAGGAATAGCGTTCTGCAAAGGCTGCAAGGGAAAACCACAACGCTTAGCAAATTCAAAATCCATTAAATTCAAGGCGGCGCCTGAATCCACAAATGCCATGACAGAAAATGATGACAATGAGCAGATCAAGGACACAGATAATAAAAATTTAGGTTGTACAGTACTGATCGTAATTGAACTGGCAATCCTCTTAGTCCGCTTAGGGAAGACAGAAATGACATGAGAAGCATCGCCACAATAATAACACAACCTATTTTGACGTCTGAAACCTTGTCGTTCCATTCTAGACAGAAATCTATCACATTGCATAGGCTCTGGAATTTGCTCTGAAGATAACGCCACAGCGCGCACAGTTCTGCGCTCCCGCAGGCGTCGGTCAATCTGAATGGCCAGAGACATAGATTCACTCAGACCGGAAGGCGTGGGAAACCCCACCATAACATCTTTAACGGATTCAGAAAACCCCCTTCTGAAAATTGCAGCTAAAGCGTCATTATTCCATTTAGTCAACACCGACCATTTTCTGAATTTCTGACAATACGATTCTGCCGCCTCTTGACCCTGAGACAGGGCCAACAAGGTCTTCTCAGCTTGATCCACAGAATTAGGCTCATCATACAATAATCCTAAAGCCTGAAAAAAGGAATCAATATTAAGCAAAGCCGGATTTCCAGATTCCAGAGAAAACGCCCACTCCTGCGGATCGCCACGCAGCAGTGAAATAACGATTTTTACCTGCTGACTGGAATCACCAGAGGATCGAGGTCTCAGGGCAAAAAAAGTTTACAGTTGTTTTTGAAACTCAAAAATTTAGACCTGTCACCAGAAAATAAATCAGGAGTATGAATCTTTGATTCTAAAGCAGGAGTCTGAAAAATATACTCACAAATACCTTGCACCTTAGCAGCAATCTGGTCTACACGAGAAGCTAAATCCTGAACATTCATGCTTGCACCAGGCTCCTCAGTCACCCAGATATTAAGAGGGAGGAGAACACAAAATAGACTGGAGAAAAAAAAATGGCTCAAGAGCTTCCTTCCCTTCTTCTGAGATGCATTTAACTCATTGTTGGCCAGTTGTACTGTTATGATCCGGTGACTTTGGAGCTGCATGAGACTTTCACTGGAGATGGTGGCCACTGTACTGACCGCAATCCTGAACTTAACACCGCAACTAGAAGTAGCCGTGGAGTGTACCTAACACACCTAGACACCTCGTCACAGCCAGAGGACTAATTACCCCTAAAGATGGAAAGAGGAATACTATCTTGCCACACAGGCAGAAAACAGAATTTAGCACAGGAGGCCACACTAGCTAAATAGGACAGAATAGAACAGAGTTTTGTGCGGTCAGTAAAAAACCCTTCAAAAACATCCACTGCAGAAATAACAAAAATACCTACATCTAACTAATAGATGTAAGAGCGTAAATCTGCAACTCCAGTGAATCCTACAATCAGAGCAGGAATAAAACTGAAACCAGCACACAGCAGTGTGCCACAGATACAAAGAACAAAACACTTATCTTTGCAGAATTTGGCAGCAGGCAGGAGAAGCCAGAAAGTGAACCATCACTTCACAAGAAACATTGACAACTGGAAAGGGCTAATGAATCCTGCACACTTAAATATCCCAGTCCGAACAGCAATTAGCAGATACACCTGGCCAAGACTGTGACTCAGAGACAACTGCATTCCCACCTACAACCACTGGAGGGAACCCAAGAGCAGAATTCACAACAGTAATGGGGTGGGGGGCGGGATGATGTGTGGTGATGTGTTGGGGGTGGGATTATGTGTGATGATGTGTTGGGGGTGGGATTATGTGTGGTGATGTGGTGGGGGGCGGGATTATGTGTGGTAATGTGGTGGGGGGCGGGATTGTGTGGTAATGTGGTGGGGGGCGGGATTATGTGTGGTGATGGGTGGGGGGCGGGATTATGTGTGGTGATGGGTTGGGGTGCGGGATTGTGTGTGGTGATGTGGTGGGGGGCAGGATTATGTGTGTTGATGGGGTGGGGGCGGTATTGTGTGTGGTGATGGGGTGGGGGGCGGAATTATGTGTGGTGATGTGTTGGGGGCGGGATTATGTGGTGATGTGGTGGGGGGCGGGATTATGTGTGGTGATGTGGTGGGGGGAGCTACTGTGCAGGGGGCGGGATTAGCGAGTGATGTGGGGGGCGGGATTATGTGTGGTAATGTGGTGGGGGGCAGGATTATCTGTGGTAATGGGGTGGGGGGCGGGATTATGTGTGGTGATGGGTTGGGGGGTGGGATTATGTGGGGTGGGATTGTGTGTGGTGATGTGTTGGGGGTGGGTGTCACGGGGTTACCGTGACAGAGAGGTTCCAGAGAACCGCAGCGCTCTGGGCCTCGTTCACACATGATGAACAGAAGCTCTTCTGAATTCTGACCTGGCTGTCTTGTGCCAGCAGGGCAGGTGTTAAACCTTGTTTCTGAAGTTGCTGAGAGCTATGTCTCTCAGCTGATTTGGTTTTGGTAATATCCACTCCTATATAGACTCAACTTTGTCTACAACTGTTGTCAGTGATCAGTTCTGCTGTCTGGCTTGAAGTGAGAAGGAGCGTGGTATTTGGGAGCTTGGAGGTTTATTTACAGAGATTGGTGTCTGCTGTTTTGGTTGCATGTTAAACCTGTTTTCCTTCCTAGTTTTTTCCTTTTCTTCCCTTCTCTGTGTTTCCTCTGTGGTTGTGTGAGCATTTGGTGAGTTTGAGACTTTTAGTTACCTTGTCTGTATACCCTGTTTAATTGTTGTATTTATACTCTTGTGCAGTCCACCTCCCTTGGTAGGAGAGGGGGCCACTGATAGGGCCTGCACAGGAGACAGGGATACGCTGGCGGCTCAGGCCTCCTAACCATTATAGGTACCCCCGAGATAAGGGAAAGCCAGGACCCGATTATAGTGGCAGGGACAGGTGCGGGTCCCAGTACGCCGTCCTGCCCCTTTATCGCCGTTAACGGTGTGACAGTGGAATTATGTGTGGTGATGTGGTGGGGCGGAGCTACTGTGCAGGGGCGGGATTAGTGAGTGTGATGTGGGGGGCGGGATTATGTGTGGTGATGTGGTGGGAGGGCAGGATTATCTGTGGTAATGTGGTGGGGGGCGGAATTATGTGTGGTAATGTGGTGGGAGGGGGACAGTATTGTGTGGTAATGTGGTGGGGGGGTGGTATTATCTGTGGTAATGTGGTGGGGGGCGGGATTATGCGTGGTGATGTGGGGGGTGGGATTATGCGTGGTGTGGTGGGAGCGGGATTATGCATGGTGATGTGTTGGGGGGTGGGATTATGCGTGGTGATGGGTGGGGGCGGGATTGTGGGTGGTAATGTGTTGGGGGGCAGTATTATGTGGTGATGTGGGGGCGGAATTATGTGTGGTGATGTGGTGGGGGCTGAGCTACTGTGCAGGGGGCGGGATTAGCGAGTGTGATGTGGGGGGCAGGATTATGTGTGGCAATGTGACGTGGGGGGCAGGATTATGGGTAGTGATGGGGTGGGGGGGCCGAATTATAAGTGGTGATGGGGTGGGGGTGTGATTATGGGTGGTGATGGGGTGGGGGTGTGATTATGGGTGGTGATGGGGTGGGGGGGTGGAATTGTGCATGGTGATGTGTTGGGGGCGGGATTATGAGTGGTGATGGGGTGGGGAGTGGGATTGTGCGTGGTGATGGGGTGGGGGGGTGGAATTATGTGTGGTGATGTTTTGGGGGTGGGATTATGTGGTGATGTGGTGGGGGGTGGGATTGTGGGTGGTGATGGGGTGGGGGGGCGGTATTGTGGGTGGTGATGGGGTGGGGGGCGGGATTGTGGGTGGTGATGGGGTGGGGGATGGGTTTGTGGGTGGTGATGGGGTGGGGGGCAGGATTGTGGGTGGTGAAGGGGTGGGGGGCAGGATTATTTGTGGTGATGGGGTGGGATTATGTGTGGTGATGGGGTGGGGGCGGGATTAGCAAGTGATGTGGGGGGTGGGATTATGTGTGGAAATGTGGTGGGGGCTGGATTATGTGTGATGTGGTGGGGGCAGGATTATGTGTGGTGATGGGGTGGGGGTGGGATTATGGGTGGTGATGGGGTGGGGGGCGGGATTATGCATGGTAATGGATGGGGAGCAGGATTATGGGTGGTGATGGGGTGGGGGCGGGATTGTGTGTGGTGATGTGTTTGGGGGGCGGGATTATGCGTGGTGATGGGGTGGGGGGGTGGAATTATGAGTGGCGATGTGTTGGGGGTGGGATTATGTGGTGGGGGTGGGATTATGGGTGGTGATGGGGTGGGGGGCGGGATTATGGGTGGTGATGGGGTGGGGGGGTATTATCGGTGGTGATTTTTATGGGTGGTGATGGGGTGAGGGAAAGGATTATGGGTGGTGATGGGGTGGGGGCGGGATTATGGGTGGTGATCGGGTGGGGGGTGGTCTTATTATGGGTGGTGATGGGGTGGGGGGGCGGTATTATGGGTGGTGATGGGGTGGGGGGTGGGATTCTGCATGGTAATGGGTGGGGGGTGGGATTCTGCATGGTAATGGGTGGGGGGTGGGATTATGGGTGGTGATGCGGTGGGGGGGCGGGATTATGGGTGGTGACGGGGTGGGGGCAGGATTATGCATGGTAATGGGTGGGGGTGGGATTATGCGTGGTGATGGGTGGGGGGCGGGATTATGCGTGGTGATGGGGTGGGGGCGGGATTGTGTGTGGTGATGTCTTGGGGGGGTGGGATTATGCATGGTGAGGGTGATGGGGTGGGGGGCGGGATTGTGCGTGGTGATGGGGTGGGGGGAGGAATTATGTGTGGTGATGTGTTGGGGGCAGTATTATGTGCAGGAGGCGAGATTCAGGATTAGCGAGTGGTGTGGGGGGTGGGATTATGTGTGGTGATGTGGGGGGCGGGATTATGTGTGGTGATGTGGAGGGGGGACGGGATTATGGGTGGTAATGTGGTGGGGGGTGGAATTGTGGGTGGTAATGGGGTGGGGGGCGGGATTGTGGGTGGTAATGGGGTGGGATTATGTGTGGTGATGTGGTGGGGGCGGGATTATGGGTGGTGATAGGATGGGGGGCGGGATTATGGGTGGTGATGTGGTGGGGGGCGGGATTATGGGTGGTGATGGGGTGGGCGGTATTGTGGGTGGTGATGGGGTGGGGGTGGTTTTTGTGGGTGGTGATGGGGTGGGGGGGCGGGATTGTGGGTGGTGATGGGGTGGGGGGCGGGATTGTGGGTGGTGATGTGGTGGGGGGGCGGGATTATGTGTGGTAATCGGGTGGGTGGCAGGATTATGTGTGGTGATGTGGTGGGGGGCGGGGTTATGTGTGGTAATGGGGTGGGGGATGGGATTATGTGTGGTGATGTGTTGGGGGAGGGATTATGTGTGGTGATGTGGTGGAAGGCTTAGCTACTGTGCAGGGGGTGGGATTAGTGAGTAATCACGATGCCTCTTTTATATATATATATATAGATGTACAGAGTGCAAACTTTCTTATGTTGGATCCACCATAAGAAGATTAAAAGATTGTTTTCGGGAACATCTTTATGATATAGTGCAACCATCAATCAGACACATTTCCAATATTTCTAATCACTGTATTAGAATACATAACCGACAAACAACATATCTAAGAGTCTTTGCAATTGAACAAATATACCGTGATAACAGGGGGGGAGATAGAGAGAAAAAATTACGAGACAGAGAAGCATTCTGGATTTACCTGTTAAATACTCGTGTACCATCAGGGCTAAATCTTAGAAAAGAAGCTATGTTGCATTATTAACTTGTGTTTTTGTGTTTATTTTATATTATATGTTTAGTCATTTATTATTTGTTATTGTTTTTCATTTGGTTCAAGTATTTTCATGAAGTTTTTGCATGTCTTGCTAATATCACAGCTTTTCTGTTTTTTTTTTCCCTCCCACAAAGTCGGCATGATATTGATATCAGCTGAATTATTCTCACCTGTTCTAAGTGTTCATATATTTGGTTTGTTTTGCTTAGTTTCATGCTGAAGTCTAAGAGCACCGTTTGTGCTCGAAACGCGTCCAGCGGCTACATGGTAGCTTCCATCCAAATGATGTAATTGATCGCTTGGCAGCAGTTTCCCAAATTTTAATATGTTTAAATGCATTTTTGGTATTTTTTGCTCCTGGAGCTGGATCCTCTTTCTTCACGTATACAACCCCACCATGGGACAAGTTCAAATTGGCTTAAGACTTACAACATTTTTACCGCAATCTCCGCCTGAAGACACATTTTGGACTATTACAGGACTTACCAAGGGATAGGATCCCCACGTCCGTGGAGAATCCTATTCCTGAGCTGAGTATTGCACGATTGGGCTTATGTAATACAAGTAGCTTTAATCCTCCACATAACTATCATGCCACTGAAGCATATATTGATCTAATCCAAAAATATATTGATGTTATCCTGGAACAACACCGTACAGGTGGCCTTCCGACCTATAATAACATTTCTCCCATCGAGAAACATGCCCTTGATTCTCTTAGAGATAACAAGAGTATTACTATAAAACCAGCCATCGTTGTACAGAATACCACTGACTATTTCTCTGAAATTGCCAGACAATTGTCCGATTTAACTACGTACAAAAAAAATCGCTTCGGATCCCACTTCCACCATCAGAGTACAGATCAACTCTATTCTTCACAAATATCAGTGTCTCAACACAATTGACTCCAAGACAGTCACTTTCCTCAGTAATCCCCACCCTGTTATCCCTGTCATATACACCTTACCTAAAAATCATAAGTCCCTCATCAATTCCCCTGGCCGACCCATTGTTGCCTCCACTGATTCTATCCTGGCACCCATCTTCATCTATTTAGAAAAAATCCTCACTCCACTTACTAGGAAAATTAGGTCATTTATCTTGGACACAGGCCACTTTCTTCCAATCTTGAAACAATTCTCTCCTACTCCACCAGGGAGCACTCTCGTCAAATTTGACGTCAAGAGTTTATATACCTCCATCAAACATGACCTAGGCATAAAGGCAGTGGGTGACCTCCTTCAGCAGCCTGAATTTTCAGATATCTCCCGACATCTATGCCTTGATCTCCTATCTCTGGTTCTACATAACAACTTTTTTCTTTTCGGTGATCAGTATTACTTGCAGATCCAAGGCACCGCTATTGCTGCCAAAGTAGCTCCAGCGTATGCCAATATCTATATGGATGCCTACAAACATGCGCATGGTTATAACCACATTCTTTTCCAAACTCATAGTCTATGTTGGTTGCGCTACATAGACAATATTTTTTGTCTATGGACTGGCCCACAGGATATCTTACTCACTTTTACTGAAGACCTAAACTCCATTCAGCCTGAACTCCAGTTTACACTAAATCATGACCCAACACAGATATCATTCCTTGATACCTTAGTCATAAAGGAACCTAATGGCTCTCTTAACCACTGATGTTTTTTCCAAACCAACAGACCCCAATAGCCTACTTCATTACCAGCGTTGTCACCCAATCTCTATTAAACACAGTCTACCCCATTCACAATTCAAGAGTGTGGCACGCATAGTTTCGAAGCCCGACACATTACCTGAATGACTTGACGAGATGTCCCGTAAATTCACGGCTAGGCAGTACCCCAAGAACCTATTGGACAGAGAGAAAAGGCTGGCCTTAAGTTCATCCTCCAACCCGATGACCCAACCTAAACCTGTGCGGGTTCCTTTTATTCATACTCATCACCCTGTTATGCCTAAGGTATATAGCGTGATTCGTAAGCACTGTCCCATGCTGAAATGCTTATATCCCCACATCGAGGCTTTCTCAACACCACCACTTATTTGTAAATGTCACGGCCACTCCTTCTGCGGCCGTGCCTGCTGCCGGGACCACCGCCGCTCCCCCGCTCATACTTACCCGCTGCGGTGCGCACCTCCTGCAGGCGCGCGTCCTCTCCTTCATTCTTCTCCGCTCCCTAGTTCTTGTTGGGAGCGCGTGCGCACCGCCCACTCCAGTACTTCCTCTTTCTGATTTACAGGCGCTCTGTATCTCCTCTCTGTGATCCTGGAAGACCATGACCCGGAAGTCCTTCAGCACTCCATGTATTTAAGGCGATTCCTTCCTCTGCTCCTTGCCTGTCTGTCATTTGTGCTTCTGTGACTCAGGTCCACCTTTGTCTTTGCACTGCCTGTTCTGAGTCTCCGCTCTGTCCAGCCAGTTCAGCTTCTCTGCCTTTCCCAGCTTTCCTTGTCTCCTCGTCCAGTCCAGCCTTCCCAGTGTCTGCTCCGTACTCTGTTAGTCTGGTGTCTCTGTCCGGTCCTGCTTCCTTTGTGTCTTCCCCTTCCCAGTGCTCCTTTGGTCTCGCCTGTACTTGACTCTTACCAAACTGTACTTCATCTTACCCTGCTCTGTCCGTCCTATGCCAAGCTTCTCTATTTTGTACCTCCTACTACCTGTCTCCGGGTTTAAGCTTCTGCGGGAATAGTCTCCCTTGGGTCTGCCCCTAACGCTCCCTGTATAGGGGTGGTCTACCTGGTCAGCTCACCCTTGGGAGGTTCGTTGTCGTGGATGTGTGGGTCCACTCCAGGTGTTCCGAAAGATCTCACAGTAAACGAAGACCCAACAACATTAGGGATAGAGTCGTCAAGGCCGATATAGGCAGCACTTCTAGAGTACCTAGGCAAACTTTCCTTGGCACCGAAAGGAGTGGCCCGTTTCCCTGCCTAGGTTGCGCATGCTGCTCAAATGTCATCAATTCCAGTTCGATTACCCATCCCACTCGGGCAAACAGTATAAGATCAAGGGATTCTTCACGTGTGATTCTAACAATGTTGTGTACGTGATAAAATGCCCCTGTGGCTTGCTGTACGTCGGCGAGACGACACAACACATTCGTGATAGGATGCTTCCCACAAATTCACCATACAGTGTAAAAAAAGTGGCTTCCCCTTCCACATCATTTTGCATCTGCCAATCATTCTGTCTCCCATCTACGTTTCCAGGTACTCTAGCAGGTTGAGAGACAACGTAAGGGTGGTAATCATATTAAATTATTAAAAGAACGGGAATCACACTGGATATACACTCTGCAAACCCTCACACCTAAAGGCCTGAATCGGGAACTTGACTTTGTTTTCTGAGGGTGGTCTGTGGTCCCTTGGCTTCCTGCTTTATATAGTCTAGGTCTTTTTGAATGCATGTATATTTTCATGACTCTGCCATATACAGTATCAATTATTCCATTGGCGGCTAGGTGTAGAAAGGGCTGACCTGTTGGTTCTATGTGTTCTAACCTTTTTTCAATACTTTCAGGCTATTTGACCTTCAGTATCGGTTGCACCTGACTGGGGTAAGTACCCAGAAACTGTTTTATTAAAAAAATTATTTTCATTTTTTTATTTATTTTTTTCATTTTCTTTCCTTTTTTTGCCTTTTTTTGCTTTCTTTTTTCTCCTTCTTTTCTTTTTTTATTCCTTCAAAAAAATTTTTTATTTATTTTCAATATTTTTCTATTTTTTATTATTTTTATCTTTATTTTTATTTCTTATTTTTTATGTTCTTTACTTACATGGTTCATATCTTATTTTCAATTTCTCTCATTTTGCATTCCATTATCATCATTTTAATTTTTTATTTTTTTCCTTTTTCCTTTTTTTTATTTTCTTTAATTTTACTTTTACATCTATTTTTATTTATATCATTCTATATTTTTTATATATTTTCAATTTTTTATTTTTTGCTTATTTCCATATACGTTGTATTCTTTCTCAATCTTATTTTTATGTTTTATTTTTATTTTCAGTTTTTATTTTTTCATATGCTTATCCTCATGCCGGCGTATGTCCATTTATCTGCATGTCCATCTATTACTCCAGTAGTTTTTCTATCCCTCTATTTTTTACATTTATTTTTACTTTTTACATTTTATTTTTTATTTCTTTTTTCCATCCACTTTCCATATTTACTTATCGTCTCCTTCTCTTATCCTTTTCTGTATATCACTCGCACTATCGTTGTCTTATTTCTCTGCCTCCCCTCTGTGCCCATCTCTAATCCTTCAGCATTCCTCCCCCTGCTACGCAGTCTCCTTCCCTCTTCGTCACTCCTTGTGACGCGCACACAGCACCCGTCTTGACGCTCGATTCTCTCTATGCGTTCTCATTCCCGACGTGCTCTGCGCATGCGCGAACTCCCGTTACTGCACAGGCGCTAAACCTGCGTTCCAACCCTCTTCCCTGAACTACTTACTGCATATGCTCCATCCCTGCGCGATTCTCCTCTATCCTCGTTACGCATCCTCCCTCTGCATTTTCGGCCCATACGCTATAAACTCCCCGCCTATTACCTTTGCCAACGCACATCACCTATAGTGCCTATAGGTATGTCCTCCATTATTTCCTCCTTCCCCTCCCCCTCCTCTATTAACTTATGTCATATATCTCTTTCTTTTTCTCCTTTCACAGCTCTGAGTAGGAGCTCTTACAAAAAAACTTTCTTCTACAAAAAACTTTCTTCTACTGCAGTTTTCTCCTTAGTATTCTACAAGGCCAGTCTCTTTGTTTTACATTGCCCCTGTACATCAATATAATTGTGTATTGTATTGTTTGGTTGCATATCGCAGATTATATGCGACCGCCTGCCCGCGCTCACGCCATGCTACGCCTATGTCTGCACCATTGAATGTTCCACATCTACCTGTTCTTTTGGGCAGCTATTGTATATATTGTATATATAAGATATTTATATATGTCACTGTATAATACTTCATATGCATTTTTGTGGTAATATTGGCTCTTATCTCCATCCACTCGGCATTGTGATACTTTTACCTAGCTTTTGTACGGCACGCTACACTTGTATAGTATCTAATGTACTGTGTCTCTATTGTTTCTTCCAGCGAGGTTTGACAAAGGCCCATTACGGGGTCGAAATGTTACCTCAACAACCCTTGTTTCTTACCACAGTTTTTGTCTACTGTGGTGAATAAAATTATTCAATTTTTGCATTTGAAAATCCACATTGAGTGCGGCTGTTGCTTTGAAATCTAAAGCCTCCACTCAGTGGCGTAACTTGAAACTCATGGGCCCCGATGCGAAAGCTCCAACGGGGCCCCCAAATATTTTAAATCTTTAATACCAATAATCTTTTTCTATAGTACAAAGAGACTTTTAGGGCCCCCTAGGCTCCAGGGCCCAGGTGCGATTGCAACCCCTGCACCTGTTGTAGTTACACCCCTGCCTCCACTTCCTTGGACTCAACTATCCGTGCTACTATCCTTACATTTTTCTGACAAAACTGATATTTGTGCCACCTGAATGTGGCTCAGCATGAAAGCAGGTAGAGGTATTGCATGTAGTATGAGGGCTCCCAGCAAAGGGGCCCTACACAGATCCCTCACCCACCACGTCTACCTGTGACGTTCAATTCAAAGCTGTAAAAGCTGTCCAAGACCCTGATACCTCATGCCTGGCTGAATGCTGTAGTGCCATGCTAAAATCTGTAATATGGGTGAATTGAGACCACTTTCCTGGTGTCTGTCCCTCATTTGATGTGTTTTGGCATCATTTGGGTCCGTTATAAGGTGTTGTGCATGAGTTTGTTTTTGCCTCCCATTGACTTGAATAGCGTTTAGTTATGTTCGGCGAATATTCGACAAATTAATAGGCGAATATTGCAAATTGGGCAAACGTTATCCGAACCGAACATTCGCTCATCTCTATCGGCGATAACATCAACTGTGGTTGATGCAGGATGGTACCTGATGCTGAAAAAAGTGAAATGACTGGAGGGAGAGCTTTGCTCTTATGAAGACATGTGTAGAATAACCCTTAAAGGCTACGTTCACCTTTTCGTTGTGCGGTGCTGCGTCGGCGACGCAAGCAAAAACGCATGCAAAACGCATTGTTTTGTGACGCATGCATCCTTTTTTGGCATGATTTTTGGCGCAAAAAAAATGCAACATGCTGCGTCCTCTGCGCCCTGCCGCTAAAAAAAAAAGACGCATGCGTCACAAAACGCAAGACAACGCATGTCCATGCGCCCCCATGTTAAATATAGGGGCGCCCGACGCAACCCAAATGTGAACGTAGCCTAAGATAAGCAATCAGTGTCATATTGGTAGAGTAGACCCCCACCAGTTAAGTTACCAGCTGGAGGTGAACAGTGTGCAGCCGCTGTCGGTGCTGGTAACCGCTAATTGGTGGATTACTGTCTTCTAGTAATGGAGGAATAACAGCTGTGTGAGCAACATAATAATTACATTGCACTCATTGCTTTTGATATCACACAAAACCAGCCTCCTACATTATACTAATTGTATTGCTTATTGAAATTCCTTAATATCCCTAAATTATACAGGGCCTTTCACTAAAGTTTTTTCTATTTATACTGTGGATCTACTACAATTCGTGCTGCTCCAGTGATTTTGAAAAAGTTTTCTCCTGTGTCCTTCCACTGCAAAGAAATTGCCCCAGTAACAATGATGCAAAATTTTCCTTATGCCAATTGGGAGAATACCATAGATCTTCTCTGTTGGCTTTTGCTTTTTCTCCTCCGACACTGACCAATTGAAACATGGATGCATACACAGAGTTCTGTAGAATACACACACTTGTTCGAATGGAAAATATGCATTATTCTTACCGGGGGCATACCATTGGAACTATGAACTCACCTGTAACAGGTGAACTATGTTCACATTAGCGTTGCGTCGGGGGCAGCCGCGGCGACGCATGCATCATGTGCCCCTATATTTAACATGGGGGGCGCATGGACATGCGTTGCTCTTGCGTTTTGTGACGCATGCATCACTTTGGTGCAACTGTCAGGGCGCAAAGGACGCTGCATGATGCAGTTTTTTCTGCGCCAAAAACCATGAAAAAATGAACGCATGCGTCACAAAATGCGGCGTTCTGCATGCGTTCACATTTGCGTTGTGCGTTGCGTCACCGACACTGCACCGCACAATGCAAATGTGAACTTAGCCTTAATTGTCTGTTACTGTCCCCGCTTAATTGCAAAGTGCTGCAAAATGTGTTGGCATTGTAGAAATATTATTATTATGGAAACACAGCTGGAAACAAAATGATCTGCCTCTATACCGGGGGGGCACAAGCCACTGCTGCTAGTTGCAGCCCCTTCTGTGCCATCAGCTGTGTCTCAATGTAAAGATCACACTCTCCTGTGCAGAGGACAGCGTCATTGGTTATTGCAGGCTCCAATCACACCGTCAGGCTGTCTGCATGCCAGCACCACACCGTAACCAATGAGCACAGGAGACAGTGCTCAATGGTAATTATAGACTCCTTTCACCCAGTGATAGTGTGTCAGGAGCGTGCGCTAAAACATGAGCGCTTTTTCTGTTACTAAGAAAACTAGTGCTCACTGGTTAATGTGTAACAAATACTTGGCCCCACACTGAGAGCAGAGGCCCCTGCCACAGACTGCTAACAGATAAGATAAATGGTGAATATCTTTTTATTACAGCCAATATAGAGTGCCTCCCCTCTCACCTTATTTCTCAGGCACTGGCAGGGGGTATACATAGAAATCATGGGGGCCAAAAAAAAGTCATAATTGAGTCCCCCCACTCAAAAAATTATATACAGCTCTGGCAAAAATTAAAAGACCACTGCAAAATTTTCAGTTTGTCTGATTTTTCTCTTTATAGAAATATTTTATGAGTAAAATTTAAATTGTTCTTTTATTCTATAAACTACTGACAACATGTCTCTGAAGTTCCAAGCAATAAATTTTGTATTTATTTTCTGAAAATGAGAAATGGTCAAAATAGCAAAAAAATGCATTGCTTGCAGACCTCAAATAATGCAAAAAACAAGTTCATAATCATTTAGAAACAACAAAACTAATGTTTTAACTCAGGAGGAGTTCAGAAATCAATATTTTATGGAATAACCATGATTTTTAATCACAGCTTTCATGCATCTTGGCATTAGGGTTGAGCGAAACGGGTCGTTCATTTTCAAAAGTCGCGACTTTTGGCAAAGTCGGGCTTCATGAAACCCGATCCGACCCGTGTGCGGGGTCGGCCATGCGGTACGCGACTTTCGCGCCAAAGTCGCGTTTCAATGACGCGAAAAGCGCCATTTCTCAGCCAATGAAGGTAAACGCAGAGTGTGGGCAGCGTGATGACATAGGTCCTGGTCCCCACCATCTTAGAGAAGGGCATTGCAGTGATTGGCTTGCTGTCTGCGGCATCACAGGGGCTATAAAGGGGCGTTCCCGCCGACCGCCATGTTACTGCTGCTGATCTGAGCCTAGGGAGAGGTTGCTGCCGCTTCGTCAGAAGCAGGGATAGCGTTAGGCAGGGTCCATTAACCACCAAACCGCTTGTGCTGTAGCGATTTCCACTGCCCAACACCACCTTCGGTGTGCAGGGACAGTGGAAGCTACATTTTTTTTTTTTCCCCTCAGCGCTGTAGCTCATTGGGCTGCCCTAGAAGGCTCCCTGATAGCTGCATTGCTGTGTGTACGCCGCTGTGCAAACCAACTGCTTTTTTCAAAGCACAAATCCTCTTGTTCCTTCCTTTCTGCACAGCTATCTTGTTTGTTTGTCCACACTTTTTATTTAATTTGTGCATCAGTCCACTCCTTATTGCTGCCTGCCATACCTGGCTGAGATTACTGCAGGGAGATAGTAATTGAAGGACACTCCCTGTTTTTTTTTTTTTTTTTTTGTGGGAGATTAAGATTGACATTTCTGCTAGAGTGCCATCCCTGTGTGTGTCATCTCTCACTCAGTGGGCCATAGAAAGCCTATTTATTTTTTTGCTTGATTTGGGTTATAAAATCTACCTGAAAAAATCACTACATCAATCAGTGGGAGAAAAATATTGGCCTCAGGGCTTGTGTGCCACTCTTGACTCCTGTGTGTGCCATCTCTCAGTCAGTGGGCCATAGAAAGCCTATTTATTTTTTTGCTTGATTTTGGTTCTAAAATCTACCTGAAAAAATCACAACATCAATCAGTGGGAGAAAAATATTGGCCTCAGGGCTTGTGTGCCACTCCTGACTCCTGTGTGCATCATCACTCACTCAGTGGGCCATAGAAAGCCCATTTTTTTTTTTTTTTTGCTTTATTTGGGTTCTAAATTCTACCTGAAAAAATCAATAAATCAATCAGTGGGAGATTAATATTGGCCTTTGGGCTTGTGTGCCAGTCCTAAGCGTGCCATCTCTCTCTCTCAGATAGTGGGCCATAGAAAGCCTATTTATTATTTTTTTTATTGGGTTTATAAATTTTCCCTGGAACCAAAAAAAAAAAAGTGGGAGATTAATATTGGCCTCTGGGCTTGTGTGCCAGTCCTGAGCGTGCCATCTCTCTCACAAATAGTGGGCCATAGAAAGCCTATTTATTTTTTTTGCTTGATTTGGGTTCTAAAATGTACCTGAAAAAATCACTACATCAATCAGTGGGAGAAAAATATTGGCCTCAGGGCTTGTGTGCCACTCCTGACTCCTGTGTGCATCATCACTCACTCAGTGGGCCATAGAAAGCCCATTTTTTTTTTTTTTTTGCTTTATTTGGGTTCTAAATTCTACCTGAAAAAATCAATAAATCAATCAGTGGGAGATTAATATTGGCCTTTGGGCTTGTGTGCCAGTCCTAAGCGTGCCATCTCTCTCTCTCAGATAGTGGGCCATAGAAAGCCATCTCTCTCTCTCTCTCAGATAGTGGGCCATAGAAAGCCTATTTATTATTTTTTTTATTGGGTTTATAAATTTTCCCTGGAACAAAAAAAAAAAAGTGGGAGATAAATATTGGCCTCTGGGCTTGTGTGCCACTCCTGACTCCTGTGTGCGTCATCTCTCACTCAGTGGGCCATAGAAAGCCTTTTTTTGTTTTATTTGTTTTCTAAATTCTCCCTGAAAAAATCATTTTATTTTATTTGGTTTCTAAATTCTTCCTGAAAAAATCATTTTATTCTATTATTTTTTTTTCCTAAAGTCTCCCTGAAAAAAAAAAAAAATCAAATCAGTGGGAGATTAATATTTACATTTGTGCTTCAGTGACAGTCCTGCGTGTGTGGCATCTCTCTCGTTTGTTGCCACCAACAACAGAGTGTGTAACATTGTGCCTGATTTTCGTTGTGGTCTCACTCACCTGTAAAGGGGTAGCTAAATCATACTGAAGTTATAGCTCACCGTGTAATTTGTGTGACAGCAACAAATACCGTTAGTTTGTTTACGTTTTTAAAACAATGAGGAAGTATGGTGGAAGAGGTCGTGGCCGGGGGCGTTCATTGTCAGCTGGTAATGAGGGTAGTGGTAGTGGTGGAGCATCAGCTGGTCGTGGGAAAAAAAATATTGCACCTAAGTCTGGAGCTGTGGAGCCAGGTTCGTCGTCTGGCTACACAAGGCCTCAAACGCTCCCTTTTCTGGGAGTAGGAAAACCGCTTTTAAAGCCGGAGCAGCAAGAGCAAGTTTTGGCTTATCTTGCTGACTCAGCCTCTAGCTCTTTTGCCTCCTCTCGTGAAACTGGTAAATGTCAAAGTAGCGCGTCGTTAGTGGATGTTCACGGTCAGGGACAAGTCGCTTCCTTGTCCTCTTCAGCAAAAACAACAACAGAGAAGAATGCAGCAGGCGACACAACGGGTTACTCCATGGAGCTCTTTACACATACCGTCCCTGGCTTAGAAAGTGAAGCAGTTAACAGTCCATGCCCATTACAAGTTGAATCTGACATGGAGTGCACTGATGCACAGCCACAGCCAGACTGCTATGCTGGTCCTTTGACTCAGACCACAACATTGCCCTCACAGGGTAATGATCAAGAATCAGACCCTGATGAGACTATGTTGCCCCATCACGAACGCTATACCACCGACCGACACGGTGACACAGACGAAGTTGCACACGAGCTACAAGAAGAGGTAATAGATGACCCAGTTCTTGAGCCCGATTGGCAGCCATTGGGGGAACAGGGTGCAGGCGGCAGCAGTTCTGAAGCAGAGGAGGAGGGGCCGCAGCAGGCATCAACATCGCAACAGGTTCCATCTGCCGGGCCCGTATCTTGCCCAAAACGCGTGGCAAAGCCAAAACCTGTTGGAGGACAGCGTGGCCATCCGGTTAAAGCTCAGTCTGCAATGCCTGAAAAGGTATCCGATGCTAGAAAGAGTGCAGTCTGGCATTTTTTTAAACAACATCCAATTGATCAGCGCAAAGTCATCTGTCAAAAATGTTCAACTACCTTAAGCAGAGGACAGAATCTGAAAAGTCTCAATACAAGTTGCATGCATAGACATTTAACCACCATGCATTTGCAAGCCTGGACTAACTACCAAACGTCCCTTAAGGTTGTAGCACCCTCAGCCAATGAAGCTAGTCAGCAACGCAACATCCCTTCCGGCAGTGTAGGGCCACCATTTTCCGCACCACCTGCAGTATCTGTGCAGGTTTCTTTGCCAGGCCAAAGCAGTCAGGGTCAGGGAATCACCAGTTTCGTAGTAGGAAACACTGCATCTAGGGCACCGGCGGCAACAATACCATCTCCCACCGTCTCTCAGTCTGCCATGTCCACCGGCACCACCGCTAGTTCCACGATCTCCAGCTCTCCAGTCCAGCTCACCCTACATGAGACTATGGTTAGAAAAAGGAAGTACTTAGCCTCGCATCCGCGTACACAGGGTTTGAACGCACACATAGCTAGACTAATCTCGTTAGAGATGATGCCCTACCGGTTAGTTGAATGCGAAGCTTTCAAAGCCCTGATGGACTACGCTGTACCACGCTACGAGCTACCCAGTCGACACTTTTTTTCCAGAAAAGCCATCCCAGCCCTCCACCAGCATGTTAAAGAGCGCATCGTCCATGCACTCAGGCAATCTGTGAGCACAAAGGTGCACCTGACAACAGATGCATGGACCAGTAGGCATGGCCAGGGACGTTACGTGTCCATCACGGCACACTGGGTAAAAGTTTGGGACAGTTCTGCCTAGCCCACGGTCTAGGAAACAGTTGGCTGTAGCCGTTCGCACCCCCTCCTCCTCCTCTTCGTCCTCCTGCAGAAGCGAGAGCTCGTCCACAGACCGCAGTCGCACAACCACTCCATCCGCAGCTGCCACTGTTGCACACCAGGTCTCCCATTATGGGGCAGCTACTGGCAAACGTCAGCAGGCTGTATTGGCTATGAAGTGTTTGGGCGACAACAGACACACCGCGGAAGTTCTGTCCGAGTTCTTGCAGAAAGAAACGCAGTCGTGGCTGGGCACTGTAGATCTTGAGGCAGGCAAGGTAGTGAGTGATAACGGAAGGAATTTCATGGCTGCCATCTCCCTTTCCCAACTGAAACACATTCCTTGCCTGGCTCACACCTTAAACCTGGTGGTGCAGTGCTTCCTGAAAAGTTATCCGGGGTTATCCGACCTGCTCCTCAAAGTGCGTGTACTTTGCTCACATATCCGCCGTTCGCCCGTACACTCCAGCCGTATGCAGACCTATCAGCGTTCTTTGAACCTTCCCCAGCATCGCCTAATCATAGACGTTGCAACAAGGTGGAACTCAACACTGCACATGCTTCAGAGACTGTGCGAACAGAGGCGGGCTGTTATGTTTTTGTGGGAGGATACACATACACGGGCAGGCAGTAGGATGGCAGACATGGAGTTGTCAGGTGTGCAATGGTCGAAGATTCAAGACATGTGTCAAGTCCTTCAGTGTTTTGAGGAATGCACACGGCTGGTTAGTGCAGACAACGCCATAATAAGCATGAGCATCCCCCTAATGCGTCTGCTGATGCAAAGTTTGACGCACATAAAGGATCAGGCGTCTGCAGCTGAGGAAGAGAAAAGCCTTGATGACAGTCAGCCATTGTCTGGCCAGGGCAGTGTACAGGACGAGTTAGCGGGCGAAGAGGAGGAGGAGGACGAGGAGGATGATGGGGATGATTATATTTTTAATGAGGAAGCTTTTCCGGGGCCACTGGAAATTGGTGGCGCGGCAAGGCCGGGTTCTGGTTTTTGGAGGGACACAAGTGACGTGGATTTGCCTGAAACTGCCCCTCAACCAAGCACAACCGCAGATTTGAGAACTGGAACTTTGGCCCACATGGCGGATTATGCCTTACGTATCCTCAAAAGGGACACACGCATAACTAAAATGATGAACGATGACGATTACTGGTTGGCCTGCCTCTTTGATCCTCGCTATAAAGGCAAATTGCAAAATATAATGCCACATGAGAACTTGGAACTAATATTAGCAACCAAACAATCAACTCTTGTTGACCGTTTGCTTCTGGCATTCCCTGCACACAGCGCCCGTGATCGTTCTCACACGAGCTGCAGGGGACAGCAGACCAGAGGAGTTAGAGGGGCAGAAATCAGAAGTGGCGTTGGCCAGAGGGGTTTTCTGACCAGGTTGTGGAGTGATTTTGCTATGACCGCAGACAGGACAGGTACTGCAGCATCAATTCAAAGTGACAGGAGACAACATTTGTCCAGTATGGTTACAAACTATTTTTCATCCCTTATCGATGTTCTCCCTCAACCGTCATTCCCATTTGATTACTGGGCATCAAAATTAGACACCTGGCCAGAATTGGCAGAATATGCATTGCAGGAGCTTGCTTGCCCGGCAGCTAGTGTCCTATCAGAAAGAGTATTCAGTGCTGCAGGTTCAATACTAACAGAAAAAAGGACTCGTCTGGCTACCCAAAATGTAGATGATCTAACCTTCATTAAAATGAACCACAACTGGATTTCGAAATCTTTTGCCCCACCTTGCCCGGCTGACACCTAGCTTTCCTATGAAAAGGTCTTGCCTGTGGACTATTCTGAATGCCTTTTCCAATCTCGTAATTTTCTGCACCTGATTGTCCAGCATACGACATGTTTACACCTCACTAAATGGCCAAACTCCCCACACGGGGCCGTGGTATCGACACTTGGCGACAGCACCCGTGAGAGTGCTGTTTGTCTGAAGAGGTGGGTGTGCCCGCTTTTGGTCGACGGCACTGCCACTGGGTCCCTCCTAGTACAATAAAGTGTCTCTGGCGGTGGTGGTGCGCACCCAACGTCAGACACACCGTTGTAATATGAGGGGCCCTGGGCCTGTACCGCCGGCCACAAGACAGTTCCCCCCCCCCCCAGCTCAAACAGTGCTCTACCACTTGCAAAATTATCTCACAGCTCCACCAATGTTTAGTCTATGCGCTGACATCCTTCAATGCCTGCCACTGATAATACCATTGTATTGACATTTTTGTTATGTTAGGCCTTCGAAGCCTGTCTGCGGTCACTCCTTCCACTAGGCCTCCACTGACCACACCACTGCTGCCCGTGTACCCCTGGAACCAATTTAAAATTGCCTACAGCCAGCTTAATTTTTTTATTTTAGGCCTTCGATGCCTGTCTGCGGTCCATTCTTTCTACTACTACTACACTGACCAGGCCACTGCTGCCCGTGTACCCCTGGAACCAATTTAAAATTGCCTACAGCCATGTGTTATTATTTTAGGCCTTCGATGCCTGTCTGCGGTCACTCCTTACAATATGCCTCCACTGACCACACCACTGCTGCCCGTGTACCCCTGGAACCAATTTAAAATTGCCTACAGCCATGTGTTATTATTTTAGGCCTTCGATGCCTGTCTGTGGTCACTCCTTCCACTAGGCCTCCACTGACCACACCACTGCTGCCCGTGTACCCCTGGAACCAATTTAAAATTGCCTACAGCCATGTGTTATTATTTTAGGCCTTCGATGCCTGTCTGCGGTCACTCCTTACAATATGCCTCCACTGACCACACCACTGCTGCCCGTGTACCCCTGGAACCAATTTAAAATTGCCTACAGCCATGTGTTATTATTTTAGGCCTTCGATGCCTGTCTGCGGTCACTCCTTCCACTAGGCCTCCACTGACCACACCACTGCTGCCCGTGTACCCCTGGAACCAATTTAAAATTGCCTACAGCCAGCCCAATTTTTTTACTTTAGGCCTTCGATGCCTGTCTGCGGTCACTCCTCCCACTAGGCCTCCACTGACCACACCACTGCTGCCCGTGTACCCCTGGAACCAATTTAAAATTGCCTACAGCCATGTGTTATTATTTTAGGCCTTCAATGCCTGTCTGTGGTCACTCCTTCCACTAGGCCTCCACTGACCACACAACTGCTGCCCGTGTACCCCTGGAACCAATTTAAAATTGCCTACAGCCATTTGTTATTATTTTAGGCCTTCGATGCCTGTCTGCGGTCACTCCTTACAATATGCCTCCACTGACCACACCACTGCTGCCCGTGTACCCCTGGAACCAATTTAAAATTGCCTACAGCCAGCCCAATTTTTTTATTTTAGGCCTTCGATGCCTGTCTGCGGTCCGTTCTTTCTACTACTACTACACTGACCAGGCCACTGCTGCCCGTGTACCCCTGGAACCAATTTAAAATTGCCTACAGCCATGTGTTATTATTTTAGGCCTTCGATGCCTGTCTGCGGTCACTCCTTATAATAATAATTTATAATAATAATTTTTATTTATATAGCGCCAACATATTCCGCAGCGCTTTACAAATTATAGAGGGGACTTGTACAGACAATAGACATTACAGCATAACAGAAATACAGTTCAAAACAGATACCAGGAGGAGTGAGGGCCCTGCTCGCAAGCTTACTCCTTCCACTAGGCCTCCACTGACCACACCACTGCTGCCCGTGTACCCCTGGAACCAATTTAAAATTGCCTACAGCCAGCCCAATTTTTTTACTTTAGGCCTTCGATGCCTGTCTGCGGTCACTCCTTCCACTAGGCCTCCACTGACCACACCACTGCTGCCCGTGTACCCCTGGAACCAATTTAAAATTGCCTACAGCCATGTGTTATTATTTTAGGCCTTCGATGCCTGTCTGCGGTCACTCCTTCCACTAGGCCTCCACTGACCACACCACTGCTGCCCGTGTACCCCTGGAACCAACATCAGAAAATATAAAAATAAGTATTTTGCTTATAAAAAAGAAAATACTGGAGAGATATCAAATGCAGACATTTTAACATTAAAAACAAACACATACAACAAAAATCTGGTACAGTACTAAAAATGGCCACCAGCTACAATAACTTTCTCCTGCAAGTAGTTAACTGAAAGTTTTTTTCAATTTAAAACACAGATATGGCATCCACCGAGTGTTGTCCTGTCGCGTCTTCTTTATATTATTGCCAAGAAGATGCAAAACAATGAAAATAATAAAATCATTATTTACCAAAAAAATAGAGTAAGTCAAAACCACATTGCAAATAAACATTCATTACAAATAAAGAAGCAGGGCGCGTCCGAGGGTGAGTATATACCTAATAAGAATATAATCACCCTCGGACGCACCCTGCTTCTTTCCGACAGCCTTCCTTCCTAAGAATCAGCCCTTCCGTGGTGTAGAGAGAGGGTTTGTTACACTCCAAGGTGTTCCCCAGGTTGCCTTTCCTGAGCTTCGATCTTCATGCTCTCGTTTAGTAGTTGTCGGAAAGTAGGCTGCATTAGGCCTACAAATTGGGTATGGGGTGGAGAGAGATGGTGTGTTACACTCCAAGGTGTTCCCCAGGTTTCCTTGCCATTGCTTCGGTCTTCCGACTCTCGTTTAGTAGTTGTAGAAAACTACACTGCATTAGGCCTACAAAATGGGTATCGGGTGGAGAGAGATGGTGTGTTACACTCCAAGGTGTTCCCCAGGTTGCCTTTCCTGAGCTTCGATCTTCCGGCTCTCGTTTAGTAGTTGTTGGAAACTACACTGCATTAGGCCTACAAATTGGGTATGGGGTGTAGAGAGATGGTGTGTTCCACTCCAAGGTGTTCTCCAGGTTCCCTTTCCTGAGCTTCGATCTTCCGGCTCTCGTTTAGTAGTTGATGGAAACTACGCTGCATTAGGCCTACAAATTGGGTATGGGGTGTAGAGAGATGTTGTGTTCCACTCCAAGGTGTTCCCCAGGTTTCCTCGCCAATGCTTCGATCTTCATGCTCTCGTTTAGTAGTTGTTGGAAACTACGCTGCATTAGGCCTACAAATTGGGTATGGGGTGTAGAGAGATGGTGTGTTCCACTCCAAGGTGTTCCCCAGGTTTCCTCGCCAATGCTTCGATCTTCATGCTCTCGTTTAGTAGTTGTTGGAAACTACGCTGCATTAGGCCTACAAATTGGGTATGGGGTGTAGAGAGATGGTGTGTTCCACTCCAAGGTGTTCTCCAGGTTGCCTTTCCTGAGCTTCGATCTTCCGGCTCTCGTTTAGTAGTTGTTGGAAACTACGCTGCATTAGGCCTACATATTGGGTATGGGGTGTAGAGAGATGGTGTGTTCCACTCCAAGGTGTTCTCCAGGTTGCCTTTCCTGAGCTTCGATCTTCCGGCTCTCGTTTAGTAGTTCTTGGAAACTACACTGCATTAGGCCTACAAATTGGGTATGGGGTGTAGAGAGATGGTGTGTTCCACTCCAAGGTGTTCCCCAGGTTTCCTCGCCAATGCTTCGATCTTCATGCTCTCGTTTAGTAGTTGTTGGAAACTACGCTGCATTAGGCCTACAAATTGGGTATGAGGTGTAGAGAGATGGTGTGTTCCACTCCAAGGTGTTCCCCAGGTTTCCTCGCCAATGCTTCGATCATCATGCTCTCGTTTAGTAGTTGTTGGAAACTACGCTGCATTAGGCCTACAAATTGGGTATGGGGTGTAGAGAGATGGTGTGTTCCACTCCAAGGTGTTCTCCAGGTTGCCTTTCCTGAGCTTCGATCTTCCGGCTCTCGTTTAGTAGTTGTTGGAAACTACGCTGCATTAGGCCTACAAATTGGGTATGGGGTGTAGAGAGATGGTGTGTTCCACTCCAAGGTGTTCCCCAGGTTTCCTCGCCAATGCTTCGATCATCATGCTCTCGTTTAGTAGTTGTTGGAAACTACGCTGCATTAGGCCTACAAATTGGGTATGGGGTGTAGAGAGATGGTGTGTTCCACTCCAAGGTGTTCTCCAGGTTGCCTTTCCTGAGCTTCGATCTTCCGGCTCTCGTTTAGTAGTTGTTGGAAACTACGCTGCATTAGGCCTACAAATTGGGTATGGGGTGTAGAGAGATGGTGTGTTCCACTCCAAGGTGTTCCCCAGGTTTCCTCGCCAATGCTTCGATCATCATGCTCTCGTTTAGTAGTTGTTGGAAACTACGCTGCATTAGGCCTACAAATTGGGTATGGGGTGTAGAGAGATGGTGTGTTCCACTCCAAGGTGTTCCCCAGGTTTCCTCGCCAATGCTTCGATCATCATGCTCTCGTTTAGTAGTTGTTGGAAACTACGCTGCATTAGGCCTACAAATTGGGTATGGGGTGTAGAGAGATGGTGTGTTACACTCCAAGGTGTTCTCCAGGTTGCCTTTCCTGAACTTCTATCTTCAGGCTCTCATTAAATTGTGGTTAAACGGAACAACTGCATTTGGCGTACTAGTTGGTTTGGGGCCTACTATCGGTGTCTGCCACTTCTTGCTGTTCTCCTGGTTTCCTGTCCTGAAATTCCGTTTTCAGGCGCTCGTTAAGTAGTTGTTAATGTTAGACTGCATTTGGCCTACTAGTTGGGTTGGGGCCTACTATCGGTGTCTGCCACTCCTTGCTGTTCTCCTCCACTGAACAAAGCTGTGCCGCCTGTTTACTACGGTTGTCAATTTTGAACTGCATTTCGACTACTTACTGATTTGGGCCTACTCTCTGTGTCAGCCTCTCATTCCAGTTGTCCTCCACTGCAATGCCCCCTGGTTATTCCTGTGTTACCAATTTTGAACTGCATTTAGCCAACTTTATTCTTTGGGCCTATATCTGTGTTTCCTCCTCATCCTGCCCATTGCCCAGCCAGTGATAGATGAGTCTGCTGGTACATTGACCCATAACGCAACATTCCCCGTGCACGCTACACAACAACATTGTGACCCTGCTGAAAGTCAGGTTGCTCTTCCCGCATACCATACCACCTTACACGGGGACAAAGAGGAAGGTGCAGATGAAAGTGCAGGTTCCTTCATCAGGTGGGGGGAGGAATACTAGTTGGCGACGTCACTGGCACAGGGCCTCTCATAGTATGCAAAAGTGTTGCTGCCGGTGGGAGGCGCCCCCGCCGTGCAAACACACCGCTGTACTTTGAGGGGCCCTGTGCCAGTGCCAATGCCAACGAGTGGGCCCCCCCTGCTTGCTCAGGTTCACAGCACTTGCAAAGTTGAAATACTTACCTCTCCCTGCTCCACTGCCGTGACGTGGTCCAGATTTCCTGGGCCCACTAATTACTTGAACCAGCCCTACCCACCACAACTTTAGCCAAATGAACCCCAATTTCAAATGCCTTCCAATTATTATAAGGTAAATTACGCTTGACAAGCTTCATTAAGAAGAATGGATGGTTTTGACATTAAAATGGGCACTCTACGTGTTTTCCTGGCCCCCACTCACTGCCGACTATGCTGCCCCATTGACTTGCATTGGGTTTCGTGTTTCGGTCGATCCCGACTTTACGTCATAATCGGCCGATTTCACTCGACCCGACTTTTGAGATAGTCGGGTTTCGCGAAACCCGGCTCGACTCTAAAAAGGTCAAGGTCGCTCAACTCTACTTGGCATGCTTTCCACCAGTCTTTCACACTGCTTTTGGGGACCTTACATCACTCCTGGTACAAAATTTTAAGCAGTTCCTCTTTGTTTGATAGCTTGTGACCATCCATCATCCTCTTGATTACATTCCAGAGGTTTTCAATGGGGTTCAGGTCTGTAGATTGGGCTGCCCATGACAGGGATTTCATGTGGTGGTCCTTCATCCACACCTTGATTGACCTAGCTGTTCCCCACAAACACAGTATGATTCTCCACAGTAAATTCTTCCACAGTCCCCTCTACACCAGAGTTGGGCAAAGTGCGGACTGAGACAGCAGAGGCTCTGAAAACAGAGGCCCATAGGTCACACTAAGTCCTCTGCCACCCATCCATCACCATCCACTTTCACCACTGATCCTCCGGATGCTTACACTGGTGAATACATTTGTGGAGGACAAGGCAGTCGGCTCCTTCTTCCACTAAACATCATTTTGGGGTTTTGTGTGAATTTATGTCCAATTTGCATTTTTTTCTCTTGGTTTTTTTTTTGTTCTTCCATTCAGGGCCATCAGGGCATTACTGCCCTTACTGGTGTATGGCGCCCAATGAGCAGAGGGGGCCCGCAGCAGGATTCTGCCGGCTCAGTAACTGCCTGTGCGTCCTCAGACGCACGGGCAGTTAATATTTGTTGCTGTGCGGGAGATTCCCCCACGGCATCAGTTAAAAGCCACCAGCCAATCACAGGCCAGCAGCTGACATCAGCGGGCACATTGCTGGCATATGACGTCACTGCCATACAGTGGAACGATGCTGTGCGCCTCAGATGTATCGAGCCAAGGACATCACTGGATCTCGGCCAGGTAAAAAGAAACATTTTACTTTTTTTGTGAAGCCACGGAATGAGGCTGCACTCTACTCCTATAAGGCCGGTTTCACATTAACGTTTTGAGGAGCTGCGGAGGGCTGCGGACTTCCTACGTGAAACCCCACCCTCGGCCGCACCTCTGCCGCTAGCTACGCCTACTTCTGCATGCAGCCTGCATACGGCCTGCGTACCTATCTTTAACATTAGGTATGCAGGTCGTGCCGCTGTATGCGCATGCTTCCGCATGCGTCGTTTTGACGATGCGGCAACCAGCGTAGCACGCAGCTGGTAGCAATTTATTTTTTTCTCCGCATCGTCAAAACGACACATGCGGAAGCATCCGCATACAGCCGCATGACCTTGCGTACCTAATGTTAAAGATAGGTACGCAGGTCGCATGCCGGCCGCATGCAGAAATAGGCGGAGCTAGCAGTGGAGGTGCGGCCGAGGGCGGAGCTTCACGGAGGAAGTCTGCAGCCCTCCGCAGCTCCTCAAAACGCTAGGTGTGAAACTAGCCTTAGGCTGCATTACCCCTATGGGGCTGCATTATACACTGTGGGGGTGCATTATACACTGTGGGGGTGCATTATACTTCTATGGGGTGCATTTTACTGCTATGTGGGTGCACTATATTATGGGGTGCATTATACTGCTATGGGCCTGCTATGGGGGTGCATTATACTGCTATTTGGCTTAATTATACTATGGGGGTATATTATCCTGTTATGGGGGTGCATTATACTATGAGGTGCATAGGTGCATTATACTGCTATGCGGCTGCATTATACTATGAGCAGGGTCATTTTAGACAAAGTGGGGCCCTGGGCAAAAGTTTATAGTGGGGCCCCAAATGCTCACATATTGCACCATGACACAGAAACATTTTGGTTATATTTACATGTGCTGAGTTCACGCAGCTAAACGAGCGAGATCGACAATGTTGAAGCCGTTCGACGCTTGTTGCCCGGCCTCTTTACTCTGGCTGATGAAGAATGATGGGTACAGATAATACTCAATACAGTATAATGCAGGTCCCATATAGTAAATATAGTAGAATACACTCCCCATGGTCCTTGATAGAGTATAATGCAGCCTCCTTCATAGAGTATAACGCTGCCCCCTCAGAGTATAATGCAGCCCCCGAGTATAATGCAGCCCCTCAGAGTATAAAGCAGCCACCTCAGAGTATAATGCAGCCCCAAACACACAGTGTAATGCAGCCCCCCACATACTATAATTCAGCCCCCCCACAAGTATAATGCAGGCCCACACACACACAGTATAATGCAGCCCCCCACACACACACAGTATAATGCAGCCCCGTCAGACTGTAATGCAGCCCCCTCAGAGTATAATGCAGCCCCTGAGAGTATAATGCAGCCTCATTCTTTAATGCAGCCCCCCCACACACAGTAAAATTCAGCCTCCCCACAAAAACACACAGTATAGTGCAGTCCTCCCACACAGCATAGTGCAGCCCCCATACAGTATAATGCAGCCCCCACATACACAGTATAGTGCAATCCCTACACATAGTATAATGTAGCCCCCCACACAGACAGTATAGTGCAGTCCTCCCACATACAGTATAGTGCAGCCCCCACACAGTATAGTGCAGCATTCACACACAGTATAATGCAGCCCCTTCATATACACAGTATAGTGCAGTCCCCCCACACACAGTATAATGCAGCCCCCCACATACACAGTATAGTGCAGTCCCCCCACACACAGTTTAATGTACCCCCACACAGTATAGTGCAGCCCCCACACAGTATAATGCAGCCCCTCCGCACACAGTATAATGCAGCCCCCCACACACAGTATAGTGCAGTAGCCACACATACACACAATAATACAGACACACACACTACTTACCTCTCCTCCTTGTAGCCCCGCTGCTCTGGCTTCTGCAGAGCTTCAATTCACTGCTGGCACACACTGAGTCACAGGCAGAGGGGGAGTGATGGGAAAGGGAGTGTCATCTGACCCTCTCTCCTCCATCACAGAATTGAACTGTAGTTGAATGAGGGGGTGGCGCAGGGCCGCTCAGATTCACAGGCCCCATAGCAGCTGGGTGGGGGCCACCGGAGGAGCATGGGCCCTAGGCAGCTGCCTGGTATACCTGCCCCTAACGCCGGCCCAGACTATGAGGTGCATTATACTGCTATGGGGTGCATTACAGTATGGGGGTGCATTATACTGCTATGGGACTGCATTATACTGCTATGGGGGTGCATTATACTGCTACGGGGCTGCATTATACCTCTATGGGGCTGCATTATACCGCTATGGGGCTGCATTATATTGCTATGTGGCTGCATTATACTGCTATGGGAGTGCATTATAACCCTATGGGGGTGAATTATATTACTATTGGGCAGCATTATACTGCTATGGGGCTGCATTATACTGCTCTCTATGACTATGGGGCTACATTATACTGCTATGGGAGTGCATTATACTGCTATGGGAGTGCATTGTACTACTATATATGACTATAGGATGCATTATACTATTATGTATGGCTATGTGGGCAATATGGAGAGACATGAGGCAGAATGGGTGGACATGTGGGGTCCAGAATAGGAGGACATGTGGTGTCCAGAATACGGGATATTATTATTGTAGGGCCTAATTAAAGGATATTATTTTTGAGGATACTGTTTTCAGTGTGGGAGAGGAGAGGTCCTGTTACTGTGTAGAGCGATATGGTCACTTTTTTCTTCATTTGGCGTAGTATAGAGGTTGGGGAAAAATTAGGGAATGTGCTCTAGATAACTATTATTTTTTGCAGAGACGAGTACTGGCTAGAAGAAGTGATGGCAGTCTGAACTGGATGAAGAAGAAAAGCGAAGATGAAGGACTTTAACTAGAGACGTCACCGGTGAGTCAATGTGTTACCTGTACACTTGTACTATATACTGTATATTATATACAGAGCTCCTGTATATAATATCACTAGTGATCATGGTATTACCTGTACACTGACACTACATGCAGATCTCCTGTGTATAATGCCACTGGGGATCCCGGTATTACCTGTGCACTGACAATATATACAGACCTCTTGTGTATAATGTTACTAGTAATCACAGTATTACCTGTACACTGACACTGTATACAGAGCTCCTGCGTATATCACTGGTGATCCTTGCATTACCTGTACACTATATACAGAGCTCCTGTGTATAATGTCACTGGGCATCCCTGTATTATCTGTACACTGACATTATATACAGAGCTCTTGTGTATAACGTCACCGGTGATCACTGTTTTACCTGTACATGGACACTGTATACTAAGTACAGATTTCCTGTGTATAATGGCATTATTATTTTGTTTATTTTATTAATGATCAGTATTGTCGTATTCAGTCACTATATGGTGGTAATATGTGATCTGGTCAAGGTGTGGCTGTATTTGTTCCTTGTATGTGCTATTATTCGGGCGATATGTGGTAGTAATAAGTGGTCAGGTCGTGGTGTGGCGGTATTGGTCAATGAAACAAAGAGTGAAAAATTTAAAGGAGTCTGAATACTTTCCATACCCACTGTAATATTATTGGCTTAAAAATTGAAAATTAAATACAAATATACCTAAAATTGTATTGGATATTTTAACAAATGGTTAATAAGTTACTGTAGAGTAGAGCCTGGCCAAAAGAGTCTACCTTGCCGTGGTGGCGGAATAAAAAAATCTTTTGGCCAAAAGCTGCTGGCTATGTATGTGATCTGTTGCTGGGAACTGTTAATGTGTGATTGGTAAGAACGTGATGCAGAAGTGGAGTTTTTCCAAGAGTGGGCGGTGGGACTGTGTAAGGTTTGAGGGGTGGAGGCGGGGATAGGGTGGAAGCTGGGTGGAGTTTCAAGGGGGCCCCGAAAATGTTGCTGGTATGGGGCCCCGAAATTCCTAGTGGCAGCCCTGGTTACAATACACACAAAGGAAACATGTATTTCAAAACATTTGTAATTGCAATACTTTTATGGAAGAAATTCTTAATTTTCTGGAACTATTTCAAGGTTGACAACACTTTTGGCCATGGCTGTTCTGAAAGAGTCACAGGCATAGAATGTGAAGGGAGACATGTGTCACTGCGCCTACTGCAAAGTGATGTCTTCAGTGTCATCTGGCTGTGACGTTCAGGTCAGAGGGCGTGATTACGTGGTTAGTGCACGCCCTCTCACTGAACAGTCAGAGCGAGAGGACCCGGAAGACACAGCGGTACGGCGGTGGAACGGGGACAGGTGAATGTTGCAAGTGCCGGGGGCCTGAGCCAGCGGCGACACCGGCACCTGACCCCCATAGTGCGTCGGTGTCCCCCCCTTCTCAGGCCCCGGCACCTCTCCCCCAGCGATGAGGGGTGAGTATGTCATTTTTTCTTTTAATCGGCATATTATGCTATGGAGCATCTTATGGGGGCCATCAATCTGTATGGAGCAGCATACGGGGTATCTTATGCTATGGAGCATCTTATGGGGCCATCAACTTTTATGGAGCATTATATGGGGCATATTATGCTATGGAGAGTCTTATAGGGGTCATCAACCTTTATGGTGCGGCATATTATGCTACGGAGCATCTTATGGGGGCCATCAACCTTTATGGAGCAGAATACGGGGCATATTATGCGATGGAGCGTCTTATGGAGGCCATCAATCTGTATGGAGCAGCATACGGGGTATCTTATGCTACAGAGCATCTTATGGGGCCATCAACTTTTATGGAGCATTATATGGGGCATATTATGCTATGGAGAGTCTTATGGGGGTCATCAACCTTTATGGTGGGGCATATTATGCTACGGAGCATCTTATGGGGGCCATGAACCTTTATGGAGCAGCATATGGGGCATATTATGGTATGGAGCGTCTTATGGGGGCCATCAACCTTTATGGAGCAGCATCGGTGGCATAATATTCCATGGAACATCTTATAGGGCTATCAACTTTTATGGAACGGCATATGGGGCATATTATGCTATGGAGCGTCTTATGGGGGCCATCAACCTTTATGGAGCAGCATGTGGGGCATATTTTACTATGGAGCATCTTATAGGGCTATCAACTTTTATGGAACAGCATATGGGGCATATTATGCTATGGAGCATCTTATGGGGCCATCAACCTTTATGGAACAGCATATGGGGCATATTATTCTATGGAGCATCTTATGGGGCCATCATTAACCTTTGTGCAGCATTATATGGGGCACTTTTTTGTATGGAGCATCTTATGGGGCCCATCATGAACTTTACGGAGCATTATATGGAGCGTATTTTGTATGGAGCATCTTATGGGGCGCTTCATGAACTTTATGGAGCATTACATGGGGCATATTTTAATATGGAGCATCTTATGGGGCCATTATTAATCTTTGTGCAGCATTAAATGGGGCATTTTTTTGTATGGAGCATCTTATGGGGCCCATCATGAACTTTACGGAGCATTATATGGAGCGTCTTTTGTATGGAGCATCTTATGGGTCGCTTCATGAAATTTATGGAGCATTATATGGGGCATATTTTGTATGAAGCAATTTATGGGGCTCCTGTTATGACCTGGTGGTCAGGACAATAATAGACCTGGTGGTTAAGAGCACACTGAATGACCTGATAGTTACTGATAATAAAGGACGAGCTCTGGGACGTGGGAACTCTGCTGACCGCAATCCCTAATCCTATCAAACACACTAGAAATAGCCGTGGATTGCGCCTAACGCTCTCTATGCAACTCGGCACAGCCTAAGGAACTAGCTAGGCCTGAAGATAGAAAAATAAAGCCTACCTTGCCTCAGAGAAATTCCCCAAAGGAAAAGGCAGCCCCCCACATATAATGACTGTGAGTAAAGATGAAAATACAAACACAGAGATGAAATAGATTTAGCAAAGTGAGGCCCGACTAACTGAACAGACTGAGGATAGGAAAGGTTACTTTGCGGTCAGCACAAAAACCTACAAAAAGACCACGCAGAGGGCGCAAAAAGACCCTCCGCACCGACTCACGGTGCGGAGGCGCTCCCTCTGCGTCCCAGAGCTTCCAGCAAGCATGACAACAATAAAAATAGCAAGCTGGACAGAAAAATAGTAAACCAAAGAAATACAAGCTGAAACTTAGCTTCTGCTGGGAAGACAGGTCACAAGAACGATCCAGGAGTGAACTAAACCAATACTGGAACATTGACAGGTGGCATGGAGCAAAGATCTAAGTGGAGTTAAATAGAGCAGCCAGCTAACGAATTAACCTCGTCACTTGTGGAAGGAAACTCAGAAACACCCACCAGAGGAAGTCCATGGACAGAACCAGCCGAAGTACCATTCATGACCACAGGAGGGAGCCCGACAACAGAATTCACAACAGGCTCCTGATTCAATATGGATATTCAAAAATATTTAACCTACTGATGTCTCAGTGAATTTCACTTTTATTGGTATCTATTTTTATTTTTGAAATTTACCAGTAGCTGCTGCATTTCCCACCCTAGGCTTATACTAGAGTCAATAAGTTTTCCAAGTTTTTTGCGGCAAAATTATTGGCATCGGATTATACTCAGCTCGGCTTATACTCAAGTATATACGGTGCCTATCTGTAGTTTTACTCCACATGACAGAATGGGGGCGCAGGATGGGAGCAGCACGTTACAGAATGGGGGAGCTGGATGGGAGCAGCATGACAGAATAGGGGTGCAGGATGGGAGCAGCACATTACAGAATGGGGGCGCAGGATGGGAGCAGCATGACAGGATGGGGACGCACAATGAGAGCACCACATGACAGGATGGGAGCAGCACATTACAGAATGGGGGCGCAGGATGGGAGCAGCATGACAGGATGGGGATGCAGGATGAGAGCACCACATGACAGAATGGGAGCAGCACATTACAGAATAGTGGCGCAGGATGGGAGCACCACATTACAGAATGGGGCTGCAGGATGGGAGCAGGACATGGCAGGATGGGGCGCAGGATGGGAGCAGCACATGACAATGGGGGTGCAGGATTGGAGCAGCACATGACAAGATAGGGGTGCAGGATGGGAGCAGCACCTGACAAGATAGGGGTGCAGGATGGGAGCAGCACATGACAGGATGTGAGCGCCACATGACAGGATGGGGACGCAGGATTAGAGCACCACATGACAGGATGGGGGCACAAGATGAGAGCACCACATGACAAGATGGGGACGCAGGATGAGAGCACCACATGACAGGATGGGAACGGAGGATGAGAGCACCACATGACAGGATGGGGGTGCAGAATTGGTGCAGCACATGACAGAATGGGGGAGAAGGATGGGAGAAGCACATTACAGAATAGGGGCGCAGGATGGAAGCAGCACATTACAGAATGGGGCGCAGGGTGGGAGCAGCACATGACAGAATAGGAGTGCAGGATGGGAGCAGCACATTACAGAATGGGGGCACAAGATGGGAGCAGCACATGACAGAATGGGGGTGCAGGATGGGAGCAGCATAACCGGATGGGGACGCAGGATGACAGCACCACATGACTGGATGGGAGCAGCACATTACAGAATGGAGGCGCAGGATGGGAGCAACACATTACAGAATGGGGACGCAGGATGGGACCAGCACATTACAGAATGGGGGCGCAAGATGGGAGCAGAATGACAGGATGGGGATGCAGGAAGAGAGCACCACATGATTGAATGGGAGCAGCACATTACAGAATGGGGGTGCAGGATGGCAGCAGCACGACAGGATGGGGCACAGGATGGGAGCAGCACATGACAGAATGGGGGCGCAGGATGGCAGCAGCACATGACAGGATGGGGGTGCAGGGGGGGGCAGCAAATAACAATGGGGGCGCAGGATGGAAGCAGCACATGACAAGATGGGGTGCAGGATGGGAGCAGCACATGACAGGATGTGAGCACCACATGACTGGATGGGAGCAGCATATTACAGAATGGGGGTGCAGGATGGGAGCAGCACATGACAAGATAGGGACACAGGATGGGAGCAGCACATGACAGCATGGGGGTGCAGGATCGGAGCACCGCATGACAGGATGGGGACGCAGGATGAGAGCACCACATGACAGGATGGGAACGCAGGGTGAGAGCACCACATGACAGGATGGGGGTGCAGAATTGGTGCAGCACATGACAGAATGGGGGCGCAGGATGGGAGCAGCACATGACAGAATGGGGGTGCAGGATGGGGGCAGCAAATGACAGAATGGGGGCACAGGATGGAAGCAGCACATGACAAGATGGGGGTGCAGGATGGGAGCAGCACATGACAGGATGTGAGCACCACATGACAGGATAGGGATGCAGGATGAGAGCACCACATGACTGGATGGGAGCAGCACATTACAGAATGGGGGTGCAGGATGGCAGCAGCACGACAGGATGGGGCACAGGATGGGAGCAGCACATGACAGAATGGGGGCACAGGATGGCAGCAGCACATGACAGGATGTGAGCACCACATGACAGGATAGGGATGCAGGATGAGAGCACCACATGACTGGATGGGAGCAGCACATTACAGAATGGGGGAGCAGGATGGGAGCAGCATGACAGGATGGGGACGCATGATGACAGCACCACATGACTGGATGGGAGCAGCACATTACAGAATGGAGGAGCAGGATGAGAGCAGCACATTACAGAGTGGGGATGCAAGATGGGAGCAGCCTGACAGGATGGGGACGCATGATGAGAGCACCAGATGACTGGATGGGAGCAGCACATTACAGAATGGGGGCGCAGGATGGCATCGGCACATGACAGGATGGGGCACAGGATGTGAGCACCACATGACAGGATGGGGACGCAGGATTAGAGCACCACATGACAGGATGGGGGCACAAGATGAGAGCACCACATGACAGGATGGGGATGCAGGATGAGAGCACCACATGACAGAATGGGAGCAGCACATTACAGAATAGGGGCGCAGGATGGGAGCACATTACAGAATGGGGGTACAGGATGGGAGCAGCACATGACAGAATGGGGGTGCTGTTATGACCTGGTGGTCAGGACAATAATGGACCTGGTGGATAAGAGCACATGGAATGACCTGATAGTTACTGATAATATAGGACGAGCTCTGGGACGTGGGAACTCTGCTGACCGCAATCCCTAATCCTATCAACCACACTAGAAATAGCCATGGATTGCACCTAACGCTCCCTATGCAACTCGGCACAGCCTAAGGAACTAGCTAGCCCTGAAGATAGAAAAATAAAGCCTACCTTGCCTCAGAGAAATTCCCCAAAGGAAAAGGCAGCCCCCCACATATAATGACTGTGAGTTAAGATGAAAATACAAACACAGAGATTAAATAGATTTAGCAAAGTGAGGCCCGACTTACTGAACAGACCGAGGATAGGAAAGGTTACTTTGCGGTCAGCACAAAAACCTACAAAAAGACCATGCAGAGGGCGCAAAAAGACCCTCCGCACCGACTCACGGTGCGGAGGCGCTCCCTCTGCGTCCCAGAGCTTCCAGCAAGCAAGAACAATCGAAATAGCAAGCTGGACAGAAAAATAGCAAACCAGAGAAAAACAAGCAGTCACTTAGCTTCTGCTGGGAAGACAGGTCACAAGAACGATCCAGGAGTGAACTAGACCAATACTGGAACATTGACAGGTGGCCTGGAGCAAAGATCTAAGTGGAGTTAAATAGAGCAGCCAGCTAACGAATTAACCTCGTCACCTGAGGAAGGAAACTCAGAAACACCCACAGCCACCAGAGAAAGTCTATGGACAGAACCAGCCGAAGTACCATTCATGACCACAGGAGGGAGCCCGACAACATAACTCACAACAGTACCCCCCCCTTGAGGGGTCACCGAACCCTCACCAGAGCCCCCAGGCCGACTAGGACGAGCCAAATGAAAGGCACGAACCAGATCGGCAGCATGAACATCAGAGGCAAAAACCCAGGAATTATCTTCCTGACCATAACCCTTCCACTTGACCAGGTAGTGGAGTTTCAGTCTCGAAATACGAGAATCCAAAATCTTCTCCACCACATACTCCAACTCCCCCTCAACCAACACCGGGGCAGGAGGATCAACGGATGGAACCACAGGCGCCACGTATCTCCGCAACAACGACCTATGGAACACATTATGGATGGCAAAAGAAGCAGGAAGGGCCAAACGAAATGACACAGGATTGATAACCTCAGAAATCTTACGGACCAATGAAACGAGGCTTAAACTTAGGAGAGGAAACCTTCATAGGAACATAACGAGACGACAACCAAACCAAATCCCCAACACGAAGTCGGGGACCCATACAACGCCGGCGGTTAGCGAAACGTTGAGCCTTCTCCTGGGACAATGTCAAATTGTCCACCACATGAGTCCAAATCTGCTGCAACCTATCCACCACAGTATCTACACCAGGACAGTCCGAAGACTCAACCTGCCCTGAAGAGAAACGCGGATGGAAACCAGAATTGCAGAAAAACGGCGAAACCAAAGTAGCCGAGCTGGCCCGATTATTAAGGGCGAACTCAGCCAACGGCAAAAAGGACACCCGATCATCCTGATCAGCAGAAACAAAGCATCTCAGATATGTTTCCAAAGTCTGATTAGTTCGTTCGGTTTGGCCATTTGTCTGAGGATGGAAAGCCGAGGAAAAAGACAAATCAATGCCCATCCTAGCACAAAAAGATCGCCAAAACCTCGAAACAAACTGGGAACCTCTGTCAGAAACGATGTTCTCCGGGATACCATGTAAACGAACCACATGCTGGAAAAATAGTGGCACCAAATCAGAGGAGGAAGGCAATTTAGACAAAGGTACCAAATGGACCATCTTAGAAAAGCGATCACAAACCACCCAAATGACCGACATCTTTTGAGAGACAGGGAGATCCGAAATAAAATCCATAGAGATATGCGTCCAGGGCCTCTTCGGGACCGGCAAGGGCAAAAGCAACCCACTGGCAGGAGAACAGCAGGGCTTAGCCCGAGCACAAGTCCCACAGGACTGCACAAAAGAACGCACATCCCGTGACAAAGACGGCCACCAAAAGGATCTAGCCACCAAATCACTGGTACCAAAGATTCCAGGATGCCCAGCCAACACTGAACAATGAATCTCAGAGATAACTCTACTAGTCCATCTATCAGGGACAAACAGTTTCTCTGCTGGGCAACGGTCAGGTCTATCAGCCTGAAATTTTTGCAGCACCCGCCGCAAATCAGGGGAGATGGCAGACAAAATTACCCCCTCTTTGAGAATACCCGCTGGCTCAGGAACACCCGGAGAGTCAGGCACAAAACTCCTTGACAGGGCATCAGCCTTCACATTCTTAGAGCCCGGAAGGTACGAAACCACAAAATCAAAACGGGAGAAAAATAACGACCATCGAGCCTGTCTCGGATTCAACCGTTTGGCAGACTCAAGATAAGTCAAATTCTTGTGATCGGTCAAGACCACCACGCGATGCTTGGCTCCTTCAAGCCAATGACGCCACTCCTCGAATGCCCACTTCATGGCCAACAACTCTCGATTACCAACATCATAATTGCGCTCAGCAGGCAAAAACTTTCTAGAAAAGAAAGCACATGGCTTCATCACCGAGCCATCAGAACTTCTTTGCGACAAAACAGCCCCAGCTCCAATCTCAGAAGCATCAACCTCAACCTGAAACGGGAGTGAAACATCTGGCTGGCACATCACAGGGGCAGAAGAAAAACGACGCTTCAACTCCTGAAAAGCCTCTATAGCTGCAGAAGACCAATTGACCACATCAGCGCCCTTCTTGGTCAAATCAGTCAACGGTTTAGGAACACTAGAAAAATTAGCAATGAAGCGCCGATAAAAATTAGCAAAGCCCAGGAACTTTTGCAGGCTCTTCACAGATGTCGGCTGAGTCCAATCGTAAATGGCTTGGACTTTAACAGGGTCCATCTCGATAGTAGAAGGGGAAAAAATGAACCCCAAAAATAAAACCTTATGAACTCCAAAGAGACACTTTGACCCCTTCACAAACAAGGAATTCGCACGAAGGACCTGGAACACCATTCTGACCTGCTTCACATGAGACTCCCAATCATCCGAAAAGACCAAAATGTCATCCAAATATACAATCAGGAATTTATCCAGGTACTCTCGGAAGATGTCATGCATAAAGGACTGAAATACTGATGGAGCATTGGAAAGCCCGAATGACATAACCAGGTACTCAAAATGGCCCTCGGGTGTATTAAATGCTGTTTTCCATTCATCGCCTTGTTTAATACGCACAAGATTACACGCCCCTCGAAGATCTATCTTGGTGAACCAACTAGCCCCTTTAATACGAGCAAACAAATCAGACAGCAACGGCAAAGGATACTGAAATTTGACTGTAATTTTATTGAGAAGGCGGTAATCAATACAAGGTCTCAAAGAACCATCCTTCTTGGCCACAAAAAAAGAACCCTGCTCCCAATGGTGACGACGACGGGCGAATATGACCCTTCTCCATGGATTACTTTATATAACTCCGCATAGCGGCGTGTTCTGGCACAGATAAATTGAACAATCGGCCCTTAGGAAACTTACTACCAGGAATCAAATTAATTGCACAATCGCAATCCCTATGAGGAGGTAGGGCACTGGCTTTGGGCTCATCAAATACACCCCGATAATTCGACAAAAACTCTGGAACTTCAGAAGGAGTGGAAGATAAAATAGACAAAAATGGAACATCACCATGTACCCCCTGGCAACCCCAGCTGGACACAGACATAGATTTCCAGTCCAATATTGGATTATCAACCTGTAACCATGGCAACCCCAAAACGACCACATCATGCAGATTATGCAACACCAGAAAGCAGATATCCTCCTGATGTGCAGGAGCCATGCACATGGTCAATTGGGTCCAGTACTGAGGCTTATTCTTGGCCAAAGGCGTAGCATCAATTCCTCTCAATGGAATAGGATACTGCAAGGGCTCAAAGAAAAAACCACAGCGCCTAGCATACTCCAAGTCCATCAAATTCAGGGCAGCGCCTGAATCCACAAATGCCATAACAGAATAGGATGACAAAGAACAAATCAGAGTAATGGACAATAGAAATTTAGACTGTACAGTACCAATGGTGTCAGACCTAGCGAACCGCTTAGTGCGCTTAGGACAATTGGAGATAGCATGAGTGGCATCACCACAGTAAAAACATAGCCCATTCCGACGTCTGTGTTCTTGCCGTTCAGCTCTGGTCAAAGTCCTATCACATTGCATAGGCTCAGGTCCATGCTCAGATAGTACCGCCAAATGGTGCACAGCTTTACGCTCACGCAAGCGTCGATCGATCTGAATGGCCAAAGACATAGACTCATTCAGACCAGCAGGCATGGGAAATCCCACCATGACATCCTTAAGGGCTTCAGAGAGACCCTTTCTGAAGATTGCTGCCAGGGCACATTCATTCCACTGAGTGAGCACAGACCACTTTCTAAACTTCTGACAATATATCTCCGCTTCATCCTGACCCTGACACAGAGCCAGCAAGATTTTCTCTGCCTGATCCACTGAATTAGGTTCGTCATAAAGCAATCCAAGCGCCAAGAAAAACGCATCAACATCACGCAATGCCGGATCTCCTGGCGCAAGGGAAAATGCCCAGTCTTGAGGGTCACCGCGTAACAAAGAAATAATGATCTTTACTTGTTGAACAGGGTCACCTGAGCAGCGAGGTTTCAAGGCAAGAAACAATTTACAATTATTTTTGAAATTCAAGAACTTAGATCTATCACCAAAAAACAAATCAGGAATTGGAATCCTAGGCTCTGACATCGGATTCTGAACCACAAAATCTTGAATGTTTTGTACACTTATAGTGAGATTATCCGTCAAAGAGGACAGACCTTGAATGTCCATGTCTACACCTGTGTTCTGAACCACCCAGATGTAAAGGGGAAAAGAGAGACAAAACACACTACAAAGAAAAAAAAATGGTCTCAGAACTTCTCTTATCCCTCTATTGAGATGCATTAGTACTTTAGGCCACCTGTACTGTTATGACCTGGTGGTCAGGACAATAATGGACCTGGTGGATAAGAGCACACGGAATGACCTGATAGTTACTGATAATATAGGACGACCTCTGGGACGTGGGAACTCTGCTGACCGCAATCCCTAATCCTATCAACCACACTAGAAATAGCCGTGGATTGCGCCTAACGCTCCCTATGCAACTCGGCACAGCCTAAGGAACTAGCTAGCCCTGAAGATAGAAAAATAAAGCCTACCTTGCCTCAGAGAAATTCCCCAAAGGAAAAGGCAGCCCCCCACATATAATGACTGTGAGTAAAGATGAAAATACAAACACAGAGATGAAATAGATTTAGCAAAGTGAGGCCCGACTTACTGAACAGACCAAGGATAGGAAAAGTTACTTTGCGGTCAGCACAAAAACCTACAAAAAGACCACGCAGAGGGCGCAAAAAGACCCTCCGCACCGACTCACGGTGCGGAGGCGCTCCCTCTGCGTCCCAGAGCTTCCAGCAAGCAAGAACAATCGAAATAGCAAGCTGGACAGAAAAATAGCAAACCAGAGAAAAACAAGCAGTCACTTAGCTTCTGCTGGGAAGACAGGTCACAAGAACGATCCAGGAGTGAACTAGACCAATACTGGAACATTGACAGGTGGCCTGGAGCAAAGATCTAAGTGGAGTTAAATAGAGCAACCAGCTAACGAATTAACCTCGTCACCTGAGGAAGGAAACTCAGAAACACCCACAGCCACCAGAGAAAGTCCATGGACAGAACCAGCCGAAGTACCATTCATGACCACAGGAGGGAGCCCGACAACAGAACTCACAACAGGGTGCAGGATGGGAACAGCACATAACAAGATGGGGGTGCAGGATGGGAGCAGCACCTGACAAGATGGGTGTGCAGGATGCGAGCAGCACATGACAGGATGTGAGCACCACATGACAGGATGGGGACGGAGGATTAGAGCACCACATGACAGGATGGGGATGCAGGATGAGAGCACCACATGACAGGATGGGGCGCAGAATTGGAGTATCACATACCAGGATGGGGGTGCAGGATGGGAGCAGCACATAACAGCATGGGGGTGCAGGATCAAAGCACCACATGACAGGATGGGGATGCAGGATGAGAGCACATGACAGGATGGGAACGCAGGATGAGAGCACCACATGACAGGATGGTGGTGCAGAATTGGTGCAGCACATGACAGAATGGGGGAGCAGGATGGGAGAAGCATATTACAGAATGGGGGCGTAGGATGGGAGCAGCACATGACAGAATAGGGGTGCAGGATGAAAGCAGCACATTACAGAATGGGGGAGCAGGATGGAAGCAGCACATTACAGAATGGGGCGCAGGGTGGGAGCAGCACATGACAGAATGGGGGAGCAGGAAGGGACCAGCACATGACAGAATAGAGGTGCAGGATGGGAGCAGCACATTACAGAATGGGGGTGCAGGATGGGTGCAGCACATGACAGAATGGGGGTGCAGGATGGGAGCAGCATGACAGGATGGGGACGCAGGATGACAGCACCACATGACTGGATGGGAGCAGCACATTACAGAATGGAGGTGCAGGATGGGAGCAGCACATTACAGAATGGGGACGCAAGATTGGAGCAGCATGACAGGATGGGGACACAGGATGAGAGCACCACATGACTGGTTGGAAGCAGCACATTACAGAATGGGGGCGCAGGATGGCAGCAGCACATGACAGAATGGGGCACAGGATGGGAGCAGCACATGACAGAATGGGGGCATAGGATGGGAGCAGCACGTGACAGAATGGGGGTGCAGGATGGGGCAGCAAATGACAGAATGGGGGCGCAGGATGGAAGCAGCACATGACAAGATGGGTGTGCAGGATGGGAGCAGCACATGACAGGATGTGAGCACCACATGACTGGATGGGAGCAGCACATTACAGAATGGGGGAGCAGGATGGGAGCAGCACATTACAGATTGGGGGTGCAAGATGGGAGTAGCACATGACAGACTGGGTTGCAAGATGGGAACAGCATATGACAAGATGGGGGTGCAGGATGGGAGCAGCACATGACAGCATGCAGGTGCAGGATCGGAGCACCACATGACAGGATGGGAGCACCACATGACAGGATGGGAGCACCACATGACAGGATGGGGACGCAGGATGAGAGCACCACATGACAGGATGGGAACGCAGGATGAGAGCACCATATGACAGGATGGGGGTGCAGAATTGGTGCTGCACATGACAGAATGGGGGCGCAGGATGGGAACAGCACATGACAGAATGGGGGTGCAGGATGGGAGCAGCACATAACAGAATGGGGATGCAGGATGGGGCAGCACATAACAGAATGGGGGAGCAGGATGGGAGCAGCACAAAACAGAATAGGGGTGCAGGATGGGAGCAGCACATTACAGAATGGGGACGCAGGATGGGAGCAGCACATGAGAGAATGGGGGCTGTTGTGAATTCTGTTGTCGGGCTCCCTCCTGTGGTCATGAATGGTACTTCGGCTGGTTCTGTCCATGGACTTCCTCTGGTGGGTGTTTCTGAGTTTCCTTCCACAGGTGACGAGGTTAATTCGTTAGCTGCTGCTCTATTTAACTCCACTTAGATCTTTGCTCCATGCCACCTGTCAATGTTCCAGTATTGGTTTAGTTCACTCCTGGATCGTTCTTGTGACCTGTCTTCCCAACAGAAGCTAAGTTCCAGCTTGTATTTCTTTTGTTTGCTATTTTTCTGTCCAGCTTGCAATTTGTATTGTTGTCTTGCTTGCTGGAAGCTCTGGGACGCAGAGGGAGCGCCTCCGCACCATGAGTCGGTGCGGAGGGTCTTTTTGCGCCCTCTGCGTGGTCTTTTTGTAGGTTTTTGTCCTGATCGCAAAGTAACCTTTCCTATCCTCGGTCTGTTCAGTAAGTCGGGCCTCACTTTGCTAAATCTATTTCATCTCTGTGTTTGTATTTTTATCTTACTCACAGTCATTATATGTGGGGGGCTGCCTTTTCCTTTGGGGAATTTCTCTGAGGCAAGGTAGGCTTTATTTTTCTATCTTCAGGGCTAGCTAGTTTCTTAGGCTGTGCCGAGTTGCATAGGGAGCGTTAGGCGCAATCCACGGCTATTTCTAGTGTGTTTGATAGGATTAGGGATTGCGGTCAGCAGAGTTCCCACGTCCCAGAGCTCGTCCTTTATTATCAGTAACTATCAGGTCATTCCGTGTGCTCTTAACCACCAGGTCCATTATTGTCCTGACCACCAGGTCATAACAGGGGGCGCAGGTTGGAAGCAGCACATTACAGAATGGGGGCGAAGGATGGAAGCAGCACATCACAGGATGTGAGCACCACATCACAGGATGGGGACGCAGGATGAGAGCACATGAAAGGATGGGGATGCAGGATGAGATCACATGAAAGGATGGGGACGCAGGATGAGATCACAAGACAGGATGGGGACCCAGGATGAGAGCACCACATGACAGGATGGGGGTGCAGAATTGGAGTAGCATATACCCGGATGGGGGCAGGACATAACAGAATGGGGGCGCAGGATGGGAGCAGCACCTGACAGCATGGGACGCAGGATGGGAGCAGCACATGACAGCATGGGGTACAGGATGGGAGCACCACATGACAGGATGGGGGTGCAGGATGGGAGCACCACATGACAGGATTGGGGAGCAGGATGGGAGCACATGACAGGATTGGTGCGCAGGATGGGAGCACTGTCACGATAATGTAAAATACCATAGCTGAGGGATTTTTGCGCAGGTGACCATGGTCCTAAACACACACTGCAGCTTTGATCCCCCTCTCTCTCCCTCCCCCTGACTACAACAAACAAGCCCTATGGCCGAGACACTGTGTAATTTGAAAATGGTGTGTAAGCAGGGTGTGGCTTTAAAATGCAGGTGACCAATCCTGCAAAGCCACCTGTTGCCCCCCCCCCCCTCACTCAGGAATGCTTTTGTCTGAGACTTTGGAAAAGTGTAAATATCTATCAGATCAGTGCATATCATTAACCAGCCCTTTAGTGATGTCACAAGCTCAGAAGTATAAGCCACTATACTCTTAGCCCAGCCTTCAGTTTTTGGCCTGGGGAAGCGATCTACCACCAGCTTGGCAAAGCTGCTCCATGCATCTGGATGTATTTATCCTCCTAAGCCACAGGCCAACCAAGATGATACCATGACATAGCCTCTAAGTCCTCTTTTCAACGTTAATCCTATTTTATTTTGTAATCTGTAATGTATATACAAATTGTCTCCTTTCTAATAACTTTTTATACTTTGTAAACACTGCCTAATTTTTCATGGAGTAAAACATTTAATTGTTAGATTGTCTCTTCTGCTCTATAACGAACTGTGTCCTCTGAAGTGAATTACGCTACTGGTTTGGGTTGGCCTCAGACCCGTTAATCGGAGCTGGTGGCAGCATACTTTGTTCTGTGCGATTGGGAATCTTTGCTGCAACGGCAGCATTGATAATTATTGTTCCCGCCTTTGTGGGAGTAGTTATATTGCCCTCGCTGCAGTGTGCCCAATAGCCAGTACACAGCAGGCAGCCATTCTGGCGACTAATTACCCTAGGTGCAGTACCTAGTCTGACCTGAGGGTAAGAGGGCGCCAGAGAGCTGCAAGTTCCAAACCGGAAGTGGGATATAGATAAATCCCCTTCAGAAGGAACCAGGAGCAACCAAACAACCCAGGTTCATGACAAATTGGTGTGAGTAGTGGGGAAGATAAAGATACCTTCCCCGGGATCCCTGACACACTGCTGGGACCCGTGACCTAGTGTTGGCAGCACAGTGTGAACCCTGACATGCACATGTCACGATAATGTACAAAATGTAATATGATTATTAGATTTGCCTGTTAGCACCCATGCTGTGGGCTTAACCCCCCCTCCCTTCTGTCTGTGTTTCTGCTTGCTAAAATGTGTGTGTAGAAGAGGTTTTATTGCTTCTAGCTGCAAATTCCAGGTTCTGGGCAACTTACTCATTCCCTCCCACAAGAATTTATACAACCGGTAGCCGCAATAGACAATTGTACCAGCTGAAACTGGTCTAGGCCTCCCAAAATCCATGAGGGTCTTTGTTCTATTATAAGATATTGGGCTACCGATTTGAGCTAGGAAAATAATAAGTACATATTCCTAACTTCCATCGGTAGATCTGTCAAACACTATAAGCGCGAGCCTCTAATCCCAACAGGTACAAAGTACGGGTTTCTCCGGAACTGTGTGTCCCAACTAGCCCGAATTTGGTACCAATAGAAAGCCAATGGTAAAAGAAGATGAATGAGGGGTGTGCTGTGATTCTGACATGTTCGGGAGCGAAAATACAAGAATTATAAGAATTGCTGTTAAAAGTTGTAGTCTGAGGAAAGGGGACGGTCTAGGTGAATCAGCCCTTTTTAGTGATGTCACAGCCGACCAGGTATAAGTCTCTACTCTTCATCCAGCCTTCAGTTTTGCCTGAGGAGCTGTTTCTATCCAAACCTCCTGATGCACTGGGATATTGGGGCTCCGCCTACCAGCATGGTTTTGCCTGAAATGATCTGAGAACATGTGAGTTTTACCTTTTCTCATTTAATCCCGTTATTTTATAATTGCTTTGTACATGCTTTCAATTGTCTCTTATTGTAACATCCTTGTAATATTTTTTATAAACACTGCCTAATCTTTTGGAGTAAAATATTTAAATTACTAGTTTTCGTTCTCCTGCTCTAAAATGTACCCTAAGTCTTCTGAAGGGAATTACGCTACTGTTTTGGGTTAGCTTCGGACTCGTTAATCGAAGCTGGTGGCAGCATACCTTGTTCTGTGCCTTTGGGAGTCATTGTAGTGACGGCGGCGTTGATAATTGTTGTTCCTGCCTGAGTGGGAGTAGTTATATCGCCTCGCTGCAGCATGCACAATAGCCAGTACATAGCAGACAGCCTTTCTGGCGACTAATTACCCTAGGTGCAGTACCTAATCTGACCTGAGGGTAAGGGGGCGCCAGAGAGCTGCAAGTTGTCAAGCGGAACTGTAAAGCGGGATATACATAATTCCCTGCAGTTCGTGTTATATTGCAGAGGAGTGGGATAACTAAAATAAGCCCCTGTGGTAAACTAAGAGGTCAAAAGCCTTGTGTGTGTTTTCATCACAGTGTAGCAGTGGAGGGATAACTAAGATAAGCCCCCTGCACATGTGATTGCCGTGTGTTGGCCTAAAGTCACCCCGATCCGTGACGTAGGGGTGGTAGTCACGGTGCGAATCGTGACAGCACATGACAGTATGAGGGCACAGGAAGAGAGTAGCACATGACAAGATGGAGGCGCACAAAACAGGATGAGGGCGCAGGATGGGAGCAGCATATGTCAGGATGGGGGCGCAAGATGGTACCACATGACAGGATTAGGGCGCAGGATGGAAGCAGCACATAACAGGATGGACACCATATACCAATATAAATGCTCGCCACCCAGGCATAGAATGGGTTCAATAGCTAGTCCCCAATAAACCAGCAGGTGATTCGCTACCAGAACGGTTCCTGTGTCTACCTGAGGAAGCAGCCAAGTGGGTCATCCCCTTACACTGAATATAGGAGGCTATGTAGGTGCTCATACTATATATAGGGGGTATGTGAGGGCTTGTGCTATATTTAGTGGCTTGTGGGGGCTCATACTATATATTGGGGCTATGTGAGGGCTTATGCAGTATATTGGAGTGTATGTGGGGCTCATAATGTATACAGGGGCTACGTGGGGGCTCATTATATATATTTGAGGCCATTTGGGGGCTAATGTTGTATAATGGAGGCTGTGTGGGGGTTCATAAGTGTATATAGGAGGCTATGTGGGTGCTCACGCTGTATATAGGGAGTCTGAGTTCCCGGACACCATTTCTCTCTATACACCATTTCTCTGTATACACTGGCCTGACACCATTTCTCTTTATACAATGCCTGGACATTGTTTTTCTGTACACACCATCAGGACACCATTTCTCTTTATACACAGCCCAGACAACATTTCTCCATATACACCGCCCGGACACCATTTCTCTGTATACACCGCCCTTGAACCATTTCTCAGTATACACCGCCCGGATGCCATTTCTATGCACACACCACCTGAACACCATTTCTCTGTATACACCGCCCGGACACCATTTCTCTGTATACACTGCCCTTATACTATTTTTCTGTATACAATGACCGGACACCATTTCTCCGTATACACCGCCCGAAAACCATTTCTCTGTATACACTGCCCTTACATCAATTCTCTGTATACATCGCCTGGGCACCATGTCTCTGCATACACCACCCGGACACCATTTCTCTGTATACACGACACTTATACCATTACTCTGTTTACAATGCCTGGACATTGTTTCTCTGTATACACCGTCTGGACACCGTTTCTCTTTATACACGGCCCGGACACCATTTCTCTGTATACACTGCCACGACACCAGCCCTTACAACATTTCTCTGTATTCACAACACGGACACCATTTCTCTGTACACACCGCCAAGATATATTTTCTCTGTGTACACCGCCAAGACACCATTTCTCTGTATACACTGCCCTTACACCATTTCTCTGTATACACCACCTGAAGACCATTTCTCTGTAAATACCGCCCGGACACCATGTCTCTGTATACACCACCAGGACACCATTTCTCTGTATACATAGCACTTATACCATTTCTCTTTATACACTGCCCGGACACCATTTCTCTGTACACACCACGCTGACACCATTTCTCTGTATTCACCACCAGGACAGCATTTCTCTGTATACACCGCCAGGACACCATTTCTCTGTATACACCGCCTGGACACCATTTGTCTGTACACACCGACCGGACACCATTTCATTGTATACACTGCCCTTACACCATTTCTCTGTATACACCGCCCAGACATCTTTTCTCTGTATACACTGCCCGGACACCATTTCTCTGCATAGACCGCCAGGACACCATTTCTCTGTATACACCACCCTGACATCTTTTCTCTGTATACACCGCCCTGACACCATTTCTCTCTATTCACCACCCGGACACCACTTCTCTGTATACACCGCCCGGACACCATTTCTCTGTACGCACCGCCTGGACACCATTTGTCTGTACACACTGCCCGTACACCATTTGTCTGTACACACCACCCCGACACCATTTCTCTGTATACACCGCCCTTAAACCATTTATCTGTATACACCGACCAGACACCATTTCTATGTATACACCGCCCGGACACCATTTCTCTGTATACACCACCGATACACTATTTCTCTGTATACAATGCCCGGACACCATTTCAATTTATACACCACCCTTACACCATTTCTCTGTATACATCGCCTGGACACCATTTCTCTGTATACACCGCCCTTAAACCATTTATCTGTATACACCGACCAGACACCGTTTTTATATGTATACACCACCCGGACACCATTTCTCTGTATACACCACCGATACACTATTTCTCTGTATACAATGCCCGGACACCATTTCAATGTATACACCGCCCTTATACCATTTCTCTGTATACACTGCCCGGACACCATTTCTCTGTATACACCGCCCGGACACCATTACTCTGTATACACCTCCCAGACACCATTTCTCTGTATACACTGCCCGGACACCATTTCTCTGTCTACACCTCCCAGACACCATTTCTCTGTATACACCTCCCAGACACCATTTCTCTGTATACACTGCCCGGACACCATTTCTCTGTATACTCCGCCCGGACACCATTACCCTGCATACACCGCCCTGACACCATTACTCTGTATACACTGCCCGGACACCATTTCTCTGTCTACACCTCCCAGACACCATTTCTCTGTATACTCCGCCCGAACACCATTTCTCTGTCTACACCTCCCAGACACCATTTCTCTGTATACACCGCCCGGACACCATTTCTCTGTATACACCGCCCGGACACCATTTCTCTGTACACACTGCCTGGACACCATTTCTCTGTATACACCTCCCAGACACCATTTCTCTGTATACACCGCCCGGACACCATTTCTCTGTATACTCCGCCCGGACACCATTTCTCTGTCTACACCTCCCAGACACCATTTCTCTGTATACACCGCCCGGACACCATTTCTCTGTACACACTGCCCGGACACCATTTCTCTGTATACACCTCCCAGACACCATTTCTCTGTATACTCCGCCCGGACACCATTACTCTGTATACACCAACCAGACACCATTACTCTGTATACACCAACCAGACACCATTACTCTGTATACACCAACCAGACACCATTTCTCTGTATACACCAACCAGACACCATTACTCTGTATACACCAACCAGACACCATTACTCTGTATACACCAACCAGACACCATTTCTCTGTATACACCAACCAGACACCATTACTCTGTATACACCAACCAGACACCATTACTCTGTATACACCAACCAGACACCATTTCTCTGTATACACCAACCAGACACCATTTCTCTGTATACACCAACCAGACACCATTTCTCTGTATACACCGCCCGGACACCATTACTCTGTATACACTGCCCGGACACCATTCCTCTGTATACACCTCCCAAACACCATTTCTCTGTATACACCGCCCGGACACCATTACTCTGTATATACCTCCCAGACACCATTTCTCTGTATACACCTCCCAGACACCATTTCTCTGTATACACTGCCCGGACACCATTTCTCTGTATACACCAACCAGACACCATTTCTCTGTATACACCTCCCAAACACCATTTCTCTGTATACACCGCCCGGACACCATTACCCTGTATATACCTCCCAGACACCATTTCTCTGTATACACCTCCCAGACACCATTTCTCTGTATACACTGCCCGGACACCATTACTCTGTATACACCAACCAGACACCATTACTCTGTATACACCGCCCGGACACCATTACTCTGTATACTCCAACCAGACACCATTTCTCTGTATACACCAACCAGACACCATTACTCTGTATACACCAACCAGACACCATTACTCTGTATACACCAACCAGACACCATTTCTCTGTATACACCAACCAGACACCATTTCTCTGTATACACCAACCAGACACCATTTCTCTGTATACACCAACCAGACACCATTACTCTGTATACACCAACCAGACACCATTACTCTGTATACACCAACCAGACACCATTACTCTGTATACACCAACCAGACACCATTTCTCTGTATACACCAACCAGACACCATTACTCTGTATACACCAACCAGACACCATTACTCTGTATACACCAACCAGACACCATTTCTCTGTATACACCAACCAGACACCATTACTCTGTATACACCAACCAGACACCATTACTCTGTATACACCAACCAGACACCATTTCTCTGTATACACCAACCAGACACCATTTCTCTGTATACACCGCCCGGACACCATTACTCTGTATACACTGCCCGGACACCATTCCTCTGTATACACCTCCCAAACACCATTTCTCTGTATACACCGCCCGGACACCATTACTCTGTATATACCTCCCAGACACCATTACTCTGTATACACTGCCCGGACACCATTTCTCTGTATACACCGCCCGGACACCATTTCTCTGTATACACCGCCCGGACACCATTACTCTGTATATACCTCCCAGACACCATTTCTCTGTATACAATGCCCGGACACCATTTCTCTGTATACACCTCCCAGACACCATTTCTCTGTATACACTGCCCGGACACCATTTCTCTGTATACACCAACCAGACACCATTTCTCTGTATACACCAACCAGACACCATTACTCTGTATACACCAACCAGACACCATTTCTCTGTATACACCAACCAGACACCATTTCTCTGTATACACTGCCCGGACACCATTTCTCTGTATACACTGCCCGGACACCATTCCTCTGTATACACCGCCCGGACACCATTACCCTGTATACACCTCCTGGACACCATTTCTCTGTATACACTGCCCGGACACCATTACTCTGTATACTCCGCCCGGACACTATTACTCTGTATACTCCGCCCGGACACCATTACTCTGTATACTCCGCCCGGACACTATTACTCTGTATACTCCGCCCGGACACCATTTCTCTGTATACACCGCCCGGACACCATTTCTCTGTATACACCGCCCGGACACCATTACTCTGTATACTCCAACCAGACACCACAGAACAACAGCTGATAACAAGACACCGTCTCCCAAGTCACATGACGCGCTTTGCACTCACTACAGCTCGTACTGTGCAATGCGCGGAGACTCGAAAAGGGCGGAGCCATGTGGCTATCTAGAAGCCCATTGGCTGGCACTGTCGCCGTGTGCAAGACGTTCTTCGTTAGCACGGCTGCTTCTATAAAAGACTGGACAGGAAGGCTGGAAACAAAACAGCGGAGGTCGCGGTGTAGGTGTCAGTGAGGGAGCGCTGCAGAGGGTCCGGGGTTCCGGTTCTCCGGTTTCCCTTCTTTTCACTCTCTATACGGCCATCCCTTTCCAACTTCAGCTACAGTGATAGCTAAGTTTGGAAAGAAAGAAGAAAGGAATTCGCTTTTTGTCCCCGTTGGATTTGCCGTTAATCGGAGCCGGTTCCTGGTACTGGACATGGCTGATTCCCGGGATGAGACGTGTGCGGGCTGTGGTGAGCGGGGCGGGCGGCTGTCACTGCCTCGTCTGCGGCCGGTGCGGTCAGTGACACCGAGTCTTCTCTTGCAGGATCGTGTGGCCGCTACTTCACCTCCGCGCGGTTCCTCCTGTACCTCGGCCACTCTCTGTCCACTTGGGTGAGTAGCCGGGCTCCGGGCCTCTCGGTACATCATGTCTCACCGACTCTTTGCCTCTTTGCTCTTGGGTAAATCAGCTTCATCGCCTCCCGTATTTGCCATCTGTACGCGTTTTCTCCCCTTCTGGTCAGGTTTACAGGGGTCTCCGGTGAAAATATACCGTCCCCTCTTGTTGATCGGTGGGGTCCTGACACAAACGGGGAGCTCTTATTCCTGTAGAGTCGGTGCCCTGTGTGGCTCCCGAGCCGTCGGTGCCCTGTGTGGCTCCCGAGCCGTCGGTGCCCTGTGTGGCTCCCGATCCATCGGTGCCCTGTGTGGCTCCCGATCCATCAGTGCCCTGTGTGGCTCCTGATGCATCAGTGCCCTGTGCGGCTCCTGATCCCTGTGCGGCTCCTGATCCATCAGTGCCCGGTGTGGCTCTTGATCCCTGTGTGGCTCCTGAGCCGTCGGTGCCCGGTGTGGCTCCTGATCCCTGTGTGGCTCCTGAGCCGTCGGTGCCCTGTGTGGCTCCTGATCCCTGTGTGGCTCCCGAGCCGTCGGTGCCCTGTGTGGCTCCCGAGCCGTCGGTGCCCTGTGTGGCTCCCGAGCCGTCGGTGCCCTGTGTGGCTCCCGAGCCGTCGGTGCCCTGTGTGGCTCCCGAGCCGTCGGTGCCCTGTGTGGCTCCCGAGCCGTCGGTGCCCTGTGTGGCTCCCGAGCCGTCGGTGCCCTGTGTGGCTCCCGAGCCGTCGGTGCCCTGTGTGGCAACCCCTTTAAGAACATCAGACACAGGTGATATACGGTGAGTGTATCTAATATGTCTTTTCATTTTATGATCAATAAGTGGCCCAGTTTCTCATCCTGGGAGGGCTTACGCTGGTGAGCGTATAATCAGTCTGCGTGTCCACAGACAACATAACAATCCGTCAGGCAGTGCGCCTGCGATGAGGTTTAGGTGCGTTTTTGATGCTATGTATTTTTGCTGTGTCAGAAACGCAGCAGCTTACGGTTCAGTAAGGGTATGTGCATACGATCCGGAAGTGACAGCGCTTTGGACGCAGGGGATTCCTCATGTGTTCACTGAACCGTGCAGAATCACCACGTCCAATACATTGTACGGGTGACATTTATCTTTATGAGACTGGCGTCTCCGCAAGAGAAATACAGTTATTCTTAAAAGTTTACATACCCCGGCAGAATTTTTGCTTTCTTGTCCTTTTTTCAGAGAATATGAATGATAACACCAAAATGTTTCTCCAGTCATGGTTAATGGTTGGGTGAAGCCATTTATTGTCAAATTACTGTATTTTCTCTTTTTAAATCATAACGACAACCCAAAACGTCCAAATGACCCTCATCAAAAGTTCACATACCCCATTTCTTAATACTGTGTATTGTCCCCTCTAACATCAATGACAGCATGAAGTCTTTTGTGGTAGTGGTGGATGAGGTTCTTTATTTTCTCAGATGGTAATGCTGCCCACTCTTCTTGGCAAAAAGCCTCCAGGTCCTGTAAATTCCTGGGCTGCCTAGCATGAACTTTGCGCTTGAGATCTCCCCAGAGTGGCTCAATGATATTGAGGTCAGGAGACTGAGATGGCCACTCCAGAACCTTCACTTTGTTCTGTTTGGCCAATGGCAGGTCGACTTGGCATTGTGTTTTGGATCTTTGTCATGTTGGAACATCCAAGTACGTCCCATGTGCAGCTTCCGGGCTGATGATTGCAAATTTGCCTCCAGTATTTGCTGATAACGTGCTGCATTCATATTTCATTCAACTTTGACCAAGTTTCCTGTGCCTTTGTAGCTCGCACATCCCCAAAACATCAGCGATCCACCTCCCTGCTTTACAGTAGGAATCGTGTTCCTTTCATCATGGGCCTTGTTGACCTCTATCCAAATGTAACGCTTATGGTTGTGGCCAAAAAGTTAAACTTTGGTCTCAACACTCCAAATTACCTTGTTCAAGAAGTTTTGAGACTTGTCTCTGTGCTGTTTTACGTATTGCAGGCGAGATACTTTGTGGCATTTGCGCAGTAATGGCTTCTGGCGACTCGACCATGCAGCCCATTGTGCTTCATGTGCCTCCTTATTGTGCATCTTGAAACAGCCACACCGCTAGTTTTCAGAGAGTCCTGTATTTCAGCTGATGTTGTTTGTGGGTTTTTCTTTGCATCCCAAACATTTTCCTGGCAGTGGTTTTATTTTCTACAAAGCCCCTGATTTTCCATTTGTTAATCACAGTTTGAACGCTTCTGACTGGCATTATCAATTCCTTGGATATCTTTTTGTATCCATTTCCTGTTTTATACAGTTCAACTAGCTTTTCCCATAGATCCCTTGACAAATCTTTTGCCTTCCCCATGACGCACAATCCAGAACAGTCAGTGGCTGGATGAAAGATGCAAGAGTCTGTCAGGATCCCAGAAACTAACTCAACTTTTATGCTCATACACTAATTACAAGCAAACCGGTCACAGGTGAGGATGTTGCCATTAGTGGCCATTCAAATCCATTTGTGTCAACTTCTGTGCATGTTATCAGGCCAAAATCACCAGGGTATGTGAACTTTTGATCAGGGTCATTTGGATGTTTTGGGTTGTCATTATGATTTTAAAAAGAGAAAAGACAGCAGTTTGACAATAAATGGCTTCACCCAACCACTCACCATGAGTGGAGAAAAAGTTTGGTGTTATTATTCATAGTCTCTGAAAAAAGGACAAGAAAGCAAAAAATTCTGTTGGGGTATGTAAAGTTTTGAGCACAACTATAGACCTTTTGCGGTCTGGAAAGACGCACCACATTTCCCTCACCGCGGGTGTCTCTGGATGCATAGTGGATGGGATTTCTAGAAATCCCATCCACTATGGTGTATCAGCTGAACGCTTCTGGTTGGATGCTACACAAATGCCACACGCAGCGTTTACTGATCGTGTGCACACTAATGTGGATGGGATGTATAGAAATCTCATGGCCACTGTGCGTGCTTCACATTTACTACATGTCAGTTGTGACGGGGTGTACGGCAGAGCAAGAAGGGACAACAGGCCGAGGGATGATTCAACAGATTTATTATCAAGAACGCTGGAACAACACATGCAGGTAGATCTACAGAGTCCACAATTAGTCCAACAGAACAGGTTCGGGGCACCTCCCGATAATCCTTGTGCCAACTAACAAAGCAATAGTCCACACGAGTCCTAGGGATCCCAAAACAATCCCACGAACGACGAGATATGTCCTCAGCTCAAGTCTCGCCCCGTTCTCTTCCTCAGTCCCAGATGGGCGTGGGGTCTTGCCTCAGCTAAGAATCCCCACTCCTTCTCCTTCAAGGATCAACTCACATCTGATTTCAAAATAAGAATGGATTGTCTGAGCTCCTGGGATCCGCCCATGAAGGGGGGGTAGGGGTCACACCTTCTATTCAATGGTTGGGTCCACCAGAAGATTCTAGACTGGTGGGCTCCACATAGTCTATGTAGTATGTACATTTGACTAGCCACCTGCTGTGAGGAAGAATGGCTGTTCCTCCACTCGTGATGTTGACAAAGCTTAATTACATTAGAGCTTAGGGCTGCAAGTATTGGGGGAAGGAGACATATTGTAAAGGCCCCGTCACACATAGCGACGCTTAAGCGATCCCGACAACGATACGACCTGTCAGGGATCGTTGCTGCGTCGCTATGTGATCGCTGGTGAGATGTCACACAGTGCGATCTCCCCAACGACGCAGCAGCGATGTAGCGACCTGTACAACGATGCTATTTCATGATGATTCAATGGGACGTCCTGTCAACGAGGTCGTTGGTAAGGTGTCAAACACAGCGATGTGTGCTACCCAGCGGGACCTCAACGATCAAAAAACGGTCCAGGCCATTCCGACACGACCAGCGATCTCACAGCAGGGGCCTGGTCGCTGCTACGTGTCACACATAGCGAGCTCGCTACTGAGGTCGCTGTTGCGTCACAAAACCTGTGACTCAGCAGCGATCTCGCTAGCGATCTCGCTATGTGTGACGGGGGCTTTACAGGTGAACTCCCAGCACAAGAGAATACATAAATTACAGCTAATAGAAACCAGAGAACAGTTACATACATCAAATGGCATATTAGTCAAATACAGGACAGGGCAAAAGTATATATCATGACAATCCCTTCCCCTCCCAATTTGTGTACGTACCAGGGACCTCTACAGGTCGCTGGTTAAGTACACACAGGCAGAGCGTAACTTACATGTGGCTTCATGCAGCCACGAATTGGCATCGTAGCTCTCCCACATCAATGCCCAGGAGAACATCTGCAGGCAGACCACCCATCACCCCAACCACACATCGCCTGACCCCAAAACCAAAGTTCAGATCCACAGTGGCTGTGGGAATAGTCCTCCATTGTCCACCAGCCAGTTCAATGACAATCCCAGGTCCTCGATGGATTGCCTCAGGCCGAACCACTCGGGGATCAGCCAGTGTGAGGAAAGCCCCTGAGTCACAAAATCCAATAAGTCTCTGTCCATCCAGCATGACCTCCTGCAAGTGCTTACCTCGATGAGCAGAAGTCGTCATAGCTGCAGGTCGCACACCATAAACTCCTAGTGGTGCAACATGGGTGGGTGAGGCATAAGGCCAGTCCTCCCGTAGTGGTGACACGTCGTCCTCCATGGCACTTGGCTGTACATAATTAATAATACGACTGGGTACAGGATCAATCCTCATTTGAACAGCTGGGCAGGAGGCTTGCAGATGCCCCGGCTGTCCACATCGATAGCATCTGTGCTGTGTCTCACTCCATCCAAGGCGTCCTCTTGGGCGAGGGGTAAGGGAACCTGGAGGCCGGCCCCCACCTGAAGGTGCTGTAGGGTTTTGAGGACGACTCCTCCATGGGCTGGCTGGGCACGAGGCCTGCAGATGCCCCAGATGCCCACAACCATAACACCTGCGCTCTGCTACTTCCTCTCGTCGTATTCCAGAAAACGCAGTAGAAGCAACTGGAGGCACATTTACACGGGTATCAGCATGAGGTGGTGGCTTAGAGGAACGGGGAACAATGGGGACAGAAGAACAGGGGGCCACCGGTGTTGTGGAGCTGGTAGGCCTCTCTCCATCCTCCAACAGAATCCTCCACTGAGGCTTGATGGTGAGAGCCTCATCAGCTAGAGCTGCAGCTTCCTCCACAGTGGCTGGTCTCCTTTCACGCACCCATTCCCGGATCTCAGCAGGGCACTTGAAGTAAAACTTCTTTTAGGATAACCTGGAGGAAGGTCTCCCAGGTGAAGGTCTCCCAGGTTAAGGCCTCCTCTGCCTCCAGCCAGCGATGACATATCTGTTTGATTCTGTGGGCATACATCTTGAAAGACACTTCCTCATCACAGGCTAAAGTACGGAACTGAGTCCTGTAAGTGTCTGGGGTAACAGCATAATGTTCTAGAATAGTCCGTTTAATCTCCGCATACTCAGTTCCCCTGAGGGTCCATAGCTCTATAGGCTGCGGCAGCTCCACCCTCTAAGAGCCCCACCAGATGTCGGACTCGGTCCCTTTCCGGGACTTCCATTAATCGACACTGATGCTCAAAGTCCTGGAAGAAGCCCTCAATGTCGCCTGCAGCCTCATTAAAGGGCTTGAAGTCTTTGTGGGACACTCTGGGGAGTTCCCTCATGGTGGGTGCTGGGGTTACAGTCTGTCTGGAGCTTCTAGCTGCTTCCAAAGCGATCTGCCTCTCCAGCAATACCATCTCCTGAGCTCTGTCCTCGGCTCTGTGAATGGCCTCCCTCTCCTCGGCTCTGTGAATGGCCTCCCTCTCCCTCTCTTGAGCTCTGTGAATGGCCTCCCTCTTATCGTCTATGGTGGCCTCTTCTCCCAGCAATGCCAACTCCTCCTCGTACCACACAACCCACTGACTTTTTTGGGTATTTACCTCCGGCTGCAGTCTTTCCTCCATTTGCTGTGAGGGTCCTTCCTCAGCGTCATCTTGCAGGCGAACTCCTTCCAAAGCCTCAATAAGCTGCTCCTTGGAGAGTCCCTTAAAACGGACTCCTACTTCACGGGCCTTTGATTGTAGGCTCCCCAAAGTCCAGTTCTTGTACTCTGCGGTGTTGGTTCCCGATGTTGGGCCATTGTCCTCCATTCCTTCTGCTCTGATCCCACCGCGGCCACCAGTTTGTGACGGGGTGTACGGCAGAGCAAGAAGGGACAACAGGCCGATGGATGATTCAACAGATTTATTATCAAGAATGCTGGAACAACACATGCAGGCAGATCTACAGAGTCCACAATTAGTCCAACAGAACAGGTTCGGGGCACCTCCCGATAATCCTTGTGCCAACTAACAAAGCAATAGTCCACACGAGTCCTAGGGATCCCAAAACAATCCCACGAACGACGAGATATGTCCTCAGCTCAAGTCTCGCCCCGTTCTCTTCCTCAGTCCCAGATGGGCGTGGGGTCTTGCCTCAGCTAAGAATCCCCACTCCTTCTCCTTCAAGGATCAACTCGCATCTGATCTCAAAATAAGAATGGATTGTCTGAGCTCCTGGGATCCGCCCATGAAGGGGGGTAGGGGTCACACCTTCTATTCAATGGTTGGGTCCACCAGAAGATTCTAGATTGGTGGGCTCCACATAGTCTATGTAGTATGTACATTTGACTAGCCACCTGCTGTGAGGAAGAATGGCTGTTCCTCCACTCGTGATGTTGACAAAGCTTAATTACATTAGAGCTTAGGGCTGCAAGTATTGGGGGAAGGAGACATATTGTTACAGGTGAACTCCCAGCACAAGAGAATACATAAATTACAGCTAATAGAAACCAGAGAACAGTTACATACATCAAATGGCATATTATTCAAATACAGGACAGGGCAAAAGTACATATCATGACATCAGTCCTGCGGGTACGCTGCGTTTTCTGTTCAGGTTTTTCACATAGAATTGCGTTTCCACAGCGGAAGCAGATAACGAATGCTTATAATCTGCACATAAATATATCAATAAAGTTATTTAAAACATGTCGTGCCAGAAAGAGACAAAAACCCCATTGTCAAAACTGTGGTAAATACGCATGTGAAAAAAGGAAGAATCCCAAAAGCTCATCTAGGGATCGTAGCCTCAGTCGGTGTGCTCATGCACATGGCCGAATTTCCACACGGACTATTTGTCTACATGGAAAAAAAATTGCAGCAATCTCTATTCTGGCGTGATGGTTTTCAGTAGTGCTGTGTGAACGCGACCAAACTCTGCTCTCGTCTGTTCCTCTCTTTAGTCCGTAATTGGGTCTGTGCAGTCAGTTCATTCTTTTTAAAGGGAACCTGTCAACCTCAAAATCAAAGCATTCTGTAAAGCTGTAGATGAGCGCCCGATGTATCCTGAAAGATGAGAAAAACAGGTTAGATTATACTCACCTGGGGCGGTCCTGTTCTGGTCCGGGTCCGATGGGCGTTGCAGTCCAGGGCCTCCCATCTTCTGACAATGACGTCCTCTTCTTGTCTCCAGGCTCCGGCGCAGGCGTTCTTTGTCTGCCCTGTTGAGGGCAGAGCAAAATACTGCAGTGCGCAGGTGCCAGGAAAAGTTAGAGCCCCTGCGCACTACAGTACTTTGCTCTGCCTCAACAGGGCAGACAAAGTACGCCTGTGCCAGAGCCGCAGCCTAAAGACAAGAAGAGGACGTCATCGTAAGAAGATAGGAGGCCCTGGACCGCGAGGCCCATCGGACCAGAACAGAACCGCCCCTGGGTGAGTATAGTCTAACCTCTTTTTCTCATCTTTCAGGATACATCGGGGGCTTATCTACAGCATTACAGAATGCTGTAGATAAGCCCCTGATGCCGGTGGGCTCAGGTCACCTTCGATTTTGGGGGTGACAGGTTCCCTTTAAGAAAGATTTCCTGATCTGAAGTCAACAATTCTTTAAACACCTTGGAAAGGACAGGAATGTCTGGTGTTTTTTTTTTTTTTTTTGCTGATCTTGTGTTTCATATATCCGTGTGCAGACTTCAGCAAGTTGTGGATCTGCTCTACACTAGACATCGAATAGAAACACTGTACACAACCACAAATGGTGGAAGGGAACGTTAGCACGGAAAGAATGTTCTGCTGCACATTGTGCTAAAGATCCCTTCCATATACACCACAGACTTCACACTTTCTGCTGTGAACACAGAATTTAAGGCCGGTTAGGAAGCCAGAATGAATATACAGTACAGTCCAAAACTTTGGACACACCTTCTCATTTAAAGATTTTTCTGTATTTTCATGACTATGAAAATTGTAAATTCATACTAAAGGCATCAAAACTATGAATTAACACATGTGGAATTATATACTTAACAAAAAAGTGTGAAAAAACTGAAATATGTCTTATATTCTAGGTTCTTCAAAGTAACCACCTTTTACTTTGATGACTGCTTTGCACACTCTTGGCATTCTCTTGATGAGCTTCAAGAGGTAGTCACCGGAAATGGTTTTCACTTCACCGTTGTGCCCTGTCAGGTTTAACAAGTGGGATTTCTTGCCTTATAAATGGGGTTGGGACCATCAGTTGTGTTGAGCAGAAGTCTGGTGGATTCACAGCTTTGGAAAGCTCTGACCACCAATCAAAAAATATTGTACAAAAAGCAGGGTGTGATTAATTAGTTAAAAATTAACTTTTAATGTATTCATTTAAAATAGTATACCATAGAATAGTATTAAATTTAACCCCTTCCCAACCTTTGACGCCACATAGGCGTCATGAAAGTCGGTGCCAATCCGACCTGTGACCCCTATGTGGCGTCATGGAGCGATCGCGTCCCTGCAGATCGGGTGAAAGGGTTAACTCCAATTTCACCAGATCTGCAGGGACAGGGGGAGTGGTACTTCAGCCCAGGGGGGGTGGCTTCACCCCCCCCCCCCCCCCCCCGTGGCTACTATCGTTCTGACTGGCAGTTTCACTTTCAACAGCCAATCAGAGCGATTTGTCATATTTCACCTATGAAAACTGGTGAAATATTGCAATCCAGCCATGGCTGATGCAGCAATATCATTGGCCATGGCTAGAGACCGCGATCTGCCCCCCCCCCCCCCCCCACCGACTGACAGCGGGGCTCTGCCGCCGACAGTCAGTCTTTCCTCCCCTCCTGTGCTCCGCTGCTTTCCTCTCCCCTCCGGTGCCACCCCAGCTGTCCAATCCCACCCCCCGTACCGCTGGAGTCCCGGGAGTTCCGTCGGGCATCTTCGATGGGCGCCGCCATCTTCCAAAATGGCGGGCGCATGCCGGCAGATTCGTTACAGGTACATTTTGATCACTGTGATAGGTTATATCACAGTGATCAAAATAAAAAAATAGTAAATAAGGCCCCCCCTTATCAACCCCATAGGTAGGAAATATTATGAAATAAATAAAATATAATATTTTTTATTTTTCCACTAGGGTTAGGGCTAGGGTTAGGGTTGCAATTAGGGTTAGAATTAGGCTATGTGCACACGGTGCGGATTTGGCTGCGGATCTGCAGCGGATTGGCCGCTGCAGATTCGTGGCAGTTTTCCATCACGTTTACAGTACCATGTAAACCTATGGAAAACCAAATCCGCTGTGCCCATGGTGCGGAAAATACCATGCGGAAACGCTGCGTTGTATTTTCCGCAACATGTCAATTCTTTGTGCAGATTCCGCAATGTTTTACACCTGCTCCTCAATAGTAATCCGCAGGTGAAATCCGCATAAAAACACTGGAACTCCGCAGTAAATCCGCAAGTAAAAGTCAGTGCGTTTTACCTGCGGATTTTTCAAAAACGGTGTGGAAAAATCCGCACACGAATCCACAACGTGGGCACTTAGGGTTAGGGCTGGAACTAGAGATAGGTTTGGAATTAGGGTTAGGGTTGGGATTAGGGTTGGTTGTGTGTTGGGGTTAGGGTTGGGATTAGGGTTAGGGGTGTGTTGGGGTTAGGGTTGTGATTAGGGGTGTGTTGGGGTTAGGGTTATGATTACGGTTATGGTTAGAGTTGGGATTAGAGTTAGGGGTGTGTTGGGGTTAGTGTTGGAGTTAGAATTGAGGGGTTTCCACTGTTTAGGCACACCAGGGGGTCTCCAATCACGACATGGCGCCACCATTGATTCCAGCCAATCGTGCATTCAAAAAGTCAAATGGTGTTCCCTCCCTTCCGAGCCCCGACGTGTGCCCAAACAGTGGTTTACCCCCACATATGGGGAATCAGCGTACTCAGGAAAAATTGTACAACAATTTTGGGGGTCTAATTTCTCCTGTTACCCTTGGAAAAATAAAAAAAATGGGGGCTAATAAATTTTTTTTGTGGGGGAAAAAAAAGATTTTTATTTTCACGGCTCTGCATTATAAAATTCTGCGAAGCACTTGGGGGTTCAAAGTGCTCACCACACATCTAGATAAGTTCCTTAGGGGCTCTAGTTTCCAAAATGGGGTCAATTATGGGGGGTTTCTACTGTTTAGGCACATCAGGGGCTCTGCAAACGTAACATGACGCCCGCAGACCATTCCATCAAAGTCTGCATTCCAAAACAGCACTATTTCCCTTCCGAGCTCTGCCATGCGCCCAAATAGTGGTTTACCCCCACATATGGGGTATGAGCGTACTCAGGACAAACTGGACAACAACTGTTGGGGTCCAATTTCTCCTGTTAACCTTGTGAAAATAAAAAATTGTGGGCTAAAAAATAATTTTTGAGGAAAGAAAAATGATTTTTTATTTCCATAGCTCTGCGTTATAAACTTCTGTGAAGCACTTGGGGGTTCAAAGTGCTCATAACACATCTTGATGAGTTCCTTGGGGGGTCTAGTTTCCAAAATGGTGTCACTTGTGTGGGAGTTCAAATGTTTAGGCACACAGGGGCTCTCCAAATGCGACATAGTGACCGCTAACGATTGGCGCTAATTTTTCATTCAAAAAGTCAAATGGCGCTCCTTCCCTTCCGAGCCTTGCCGTGTGCCCAAACAGTGGTTTATCCCCACATGTGAGGTATCGGTGTACTCAGGAGAAATTGCCCAACACATTTTATGATCCATTATATCCTGTAGCCCATGAGAAAATGAAAAAAGTGAGGCTAAAGGAATTTTTTTGTGAAAAAAAAGTACTTTTTCATTTTTACGGATCAATTTGTGCAGCGCCTGAGGGTTCAAAGTGCTCACTATGCATCTAGATAAGTTCCTTGGGGGGTCTAGTTTCCAAAATGGGGTCACTTGTGGGGGAGCTCCAATCTTTAGGCACACAGGGGCTCTCCAAACGTGACATGGTGTCCGCTAAAGATTGGAGCCAATTTTTCATTCAAAAAGTAAAATGGCGCTCCTTCCCTTCCAAACCCTGTTGTGCGGCCAAACAGTGGTTTCCCCCCCACATATGGGGTATCGGCATACTCAGGACAAATTGTACAACAACTTTCGGGGTCCAGTTTATCCTTTTACCCTTTGGAAAATAAAAAAAATTGTTGCTAAAAGTTCATTTTTGTGACTAAAAAGTTAAATGTTCATTTTTTCCTTCCATGTTGCTTCTGCTGCTGTGAAGCACCTGAAGGGTTAATAAACTTCTTGAATGTGGTTTTGAGAATGCAGTTTTTAGAATGGTGTCACTTTTGGGTATTTTCAACCATATAGACCCCTCAAAGTGACTTCAAATGTGAGGTGGTCCCTAAAAAAAAAATGGTTTTGTAAATTTTGCTGTAAAAATTAGAAATCGCTGGTCAAATTTTAACCCTTATAATTTCCTAGCAAAAAAATGTTGTTTCCAAAATTATGCTGATGTAAAGTAGACATGTGGGAAATGTTATTTATTAACTATTCTGTGTCACATAACTCTCTGGTTTAACAGAATAAAAATTCAAAATTTGAAAATTGCAAAATTTTCAAACTTTTCGCCAAATTTCCTTTTTTTTTCACAAATAAACGCAAAAATTATCGACCTAAATTTATCACTAACATGAAGCTTAATATGTCACAAAAAAACAATCTCAGAATCGCTAGGATCCGTTGAAGCGTTCTTGAGTTATTACCTCATAAAGGGACACTGGTCAGAATTGCAAAAAATGGCCAGGTCTTTAAGGTCAAAATAGGCTGGGTCATGAAGGGGTTAAAAAATACATATAGGACTCACAATATATCACATTCAAAAAAGAAATGCCAATTAAACCGCAATACCACAAACGCCAAACTGTTGAGGATCTTATGACAAAAAATTCCCTTGGCAATTAACCCCTTTACCACCAAGGGTGGTTTATACGTTAATGACCGGGCCAATTTTTACAATTCTGCCCACTGTCCCTTTATGAGGTTATAACTCTGGAATGCTTCAACGGATCCCAGTGATTCTGACATTGTTTTCTCGTGACATATTGTACTTCATGATAGTGGTAAAATTTCTTTGATATTACCTGCGTTTATTTTTGAAAAAAACAAAACGGAAATTTGGTGAAAATTTTGAAAATTTCGCAATTTTCCAACTTTGAATTTTTATGCAATTAAATCACAGAGATGTCACACAAAATACTTAAGTAACATTTCCCACATGTCTACTTTACATCAGCACAATTTTGGAACCAATTTTTTTTTGTTAGGGAGTTATAAGGGTTAAAAGTTGACCAGCAAATTCTCATTTTTACAACACCTTTTTTTTTTTTAAGGGACCACATCTCATTTGAAGTCATTTTGAGGGGTCTATATGATAGAAAATACCCAAGTGTGACACCATTCTAAAAACTGCACCTCTCAAGGTGCTCAAAACCATATTCAAGAAGTTTATTAACCCTTCTTGTGCTTCACATGAATTTTTGGAATGTTTAAATAAAAATGAACATTTAACTTTTTTTCACAAAAAATTTAATTCAGCTCCAATTTGTTTTATTTTCCCAAGAGTAAGAGAAGAAATTGGACCCCCAAAGTTCTTGTACAATTTGTCCTGAGTACCCTGATACCCCATATGTGGGGGTAAACCACTGTTTGGGCGCATGGGAGAGCTCTGAAGGGAAGGAGCGCCGTTTGACTTTTCAATGCAAAATTGACAGGAATTGAGATGGGACGCCATGTTGCGTTTGGAGAGCCACTGATGTGCCTAAACATTGAAACCCCCCACAAGTGACACCATTTTGGATAGTAGACCCCCTAAGGAACTTAGATGTGTGGTGAGCGCTTTGACACACCAAGGGCTTCACAGAAGTTTATAATGCAGACTTAGATGGAATGGTCTGCAGGCGTCACATTGCGTTTGCAGAGCCCCTAATGTACCTAAACAGTAGAAACCCCCCACAAGTGACCCCATATTGGAAACTAGACCCCCCCCCCAAGGAACTTACCTAGATGTGTTGTGAGAGCTTTGAACCTCCAAGTGTTTCACTACAGTTTATAACGCAGGGCCGTGAAAATAAAAAATCATTTTTTTCCCACAAAAATTATTTTTTTAGCCCCCAGTTTTGTATTTTCCCAAGGGTAACAGGAGAAATTGGACCCCAAAAGTTGTTGTCCTATTTGTCCTGAGTACGCTGATACCCCATATGTTGGGGTAAACCCCTGTTTGGGCACACGGGAGAGCTCTGAAGGGAAGGAGCACTGTTTTACTTTTTCAACGCAGAATTGGCTGGAATTGAGATCGGACACCATGTCGTGTTTGGAGAGCCCCTGATGTGCCTAAACAGTGGAAACCCCCCAAATTATAACTGAAACCCTAATCCAAACACACCCCTAACCCTAATCCCAACAGTAACCCTAACCACACCTCTAACCCAGACACACCCCTAACCCTATTCCCAACCGTAAATGTAATCCAAACCCTAACCTTAGCCCCAACCCTCGCCCTAGCCCTAGCCCTAACCCTAATGGGAAAATGGAAATAAATTCATTTTTTTTAATTTTTCCCTAACTAAGGGGGTGATGAAGGAAGGTTTGATTTACTTTTATAGCGGGTTTTTTAGCGGATTTTTATGATTGGCAGCCGTCACACACTGAAAGACTCTTTTTATTGCAAAAAATATTTTTTGCGTTACAACATTTTGAGAGCTATAATTTTTCCATATTTTGGTCCACAGAGTCATGTGAGGTCTTGTTTTTTGCGGGACGAGTTGACGTTTTTATTGGTAACATTTTCGGGCACGTCACATTTTTTGATCGCTTTTATTCCGATTTTTGTGAGGCAGAATGACCAAAAACCAGCTATATATGAATTTCTTTTGGGGGAGGCGTTTATACCGTTCCGCGTTTGGTAAAATTGATAAGGCAGTTTTATTCCTCAGGTCAGTACGATTACAGCGATACCTCATTTATATCATTTTTTTATGTTTTGGCGCTTTTATACGATAAAAACTATTTTATAGAAAAAAACATTATTTTTGCATCGCGTTATTCTCAGGACTATAACTTTTTTTTATTTTTTTGCTTATGATGCTGTATGGCGGCTCGTTTTTTGCGGGATAAGATGACGTTTTCAGCGGTACCATGGTTTTTTATATCTGTCTTTTTGATCGCGTGTTATTCCACTTTTTGTTCGGCGGTATGATAATAAAGCGTTGTTTTTGCCTCGTTTTTTTTTTCTTACGGTGTTTACTGAAGGGGTTAACTAGTGGGCCAGTTTTATAGGTCGGGTTGTTACGGAAGCGGCGATACTAAATATGTTTACCTTTATTGTTTTTTTTTTTTTTTTTTTAATTTAGATCAAGAAATGTATTTATGGGAATAAAATATATATATATATATATATATATATATATATATATATATATATATATATATATATATATATATATATATATACATATACAGGTCCTTCTCAAAAAATTAGCATATAGTGTTAAATTTCATTATTTACCATAATGTAATGCTTACAATTAAACTTTCATATATTATAGATTCATTATCCACCAACTGAAATTTGTCAGGTCTTTTATTGTTTTAATACTGATGATTTTGGCATACAACTCCTGATAACCCAAAAAACCTGTCTCAATAAATTAGCATATTTCACCCATCCAATCAAATAAAAGTGTTTTTTAATAACAAACAAAAAAACCAACAAATAATAATGTTCAGTTATGCACTCAATACTTGGTCGCGATCACATCGCGTTGTTGCGGGGGTCTCAGGGAAGCCCACAGGTAGCCCCCTCCCTGCGCGATGCTTCCCTATACCGCTGGCACACCGTGATCATGTTTGATCGCGGTGTGCCGGGGGCGGTCCGTTATCGCTCCTGGCACATGGTGCCGGATGTCAGCTGCGACAGGCAGCTGATACCCGGCCGCGATCGGCCGAGCTCCCCCCCGTGAGCTCGGCCGATCGCTATGACGTACTATCCCGTCGGTGGGAATTAAGGCCCACCCCACCTCGACGGGATAGTACGTCATATGGGATTAAGGGGTTAAAGAGAACTATACGATTTCACATCAGATATCTTTCAGCAAACCAACAAACAATTAATATACACTCTCCATATATGATGCTGAGTAGAATGCAATAATACCTTTGAAATGGTCTCTGAATGGTGTGAAAAAAGAGGGACAGTCTCACCCTATTCTTTTCAAAGGTAAGACAATAGCCGTTTAAATCTGGTGCTATGTCTGGGGAGATGGCACATTCTCATCCATACAAATACCCCATCATTATATGTCACCAGTTCCCATAGAAACCCCAAATAGATAATATATACTTCCCTACGCGTTTCGTTTTCTTATACTCATCAGGGGAAGGTTCCTATATCCCTCCATTCATGTGGGAGATTTGTCCAAAAAACGGGGTGCTGTGACGGTCTTCACAGCTGATAGTCCTACTGAATAGACTGTTAGAATTTGTGTTATGGCAAGAAAAAGGCAGCTAAGTAATGAAAAACGAGTGGCCATCATTACTTTAAGAAATGAAGGTCAGTCAGTCCGAAAAATTAGGAAAACTTTGAAAGTGTCCCCAAGTGCAGTGGCAAAAACCATCAAGCGCTACAAAGAAACTGGCTCACATGAGGACCGCCCCAGGAAAGGAAGACCAAGAGTCACCTCTGCTTCTGAGGATAAGTTTATCCGAGTCACCAGCCTCAGAAATCGCAGGTTAACAGCAGCTCAGATTAGGTCAATGCCACACAGACTTCTAGCAGCAGACACATCTCTACAACAACTGTTAAGAGGAGACTTTGTGCAGCAGGCCTTCATGGTAAAATAGCTCCTAGGAAACCACTGCTAAGGACAGGCAACAAGCAGAAGAGACTTGTTTGGGCTAAAGAACACAAGAAATGGACATTAGACCAGTGGAAATCTGTGCTTTGGTCTGATGAGTCCAAATTTGAGATCTTTGGTTCCAACCACCTTGTCTTTGTGCGACGCAGAAAAGGTGAACGGATGGACTCTACATGCCTGGTTCCCACCATGAAGCATGGAGGAGGAGGTGTGGGGGTGCTTTGCTGGTGACACTGTTGAGGATTTATTCAAAATTGAAGGCATACTGAACCAGCATGGCTACCACAGCATCTTGCAGCGGCATGCTATTCCATCCGGTTTGCGTTTAGTTGGACCATCATTTATTTTTCAACAGGACAATTACCCCAAACACACCTCCATGCTGCGTTAGGGCTATTTGACCAAGAAGGAGAGTGATGGGGTGCTACGCCAGATGACCTGGCCTCCAGTCACCGGACCTGAACCCAATCGAGATGGTTTGGGGTGAGCTGGACCACAGAGTGAAGGCAAAAAAGCCAACAAGTGCTAAGCATCTCTGGGAACTCCTTCAAGATTGTTGGAAGACCATTTCCGGTGACTACCTCTTGAAGCTCATCAAGAGAATGCCAAGAGTGTTCAAAGCAGTCATCAAAGTAAAAGGTGGCTACTTTGAAGAACCTAGAATATAAGACATAATTTCAGTTGTCTCACACTTTTTTGTTAAGTATATAATTCCACATGTGTTAATTCATAGTTTTGATGCCTTCAGTGTGAATTTACAATTTTCATAGTCATGAAAATACAGAAATTTCTTTAAATGAGAAGGTGTGTCCAAACTTTTGGTCTGTCCTCTCTATCTATCTATCTATCTATCTTTCTATAGATAGAAGGAATGAGATAGATATATAGATAGATCTACATATAGATAGATATATGACTAGATATATCTATGGATAGAGAGCAATACAAAGAAAAAAACCCACCGCACCGCTGCTAGCTAGTTAGATTCTAAAAATGCAACAACCCAAACTGATCAGAGAGCCAAATACCTTACGGGGTGCAGCTTCCAAAGTGCAACATAATAGTCCAACAAAAGAAAAAAATGAAGTGCACTTACCCGTATATGCTGGTCACAATACTTTATTCGGACATGGTACAAAAAGTGCAGGGAGGGATGTGAAAAAAGCGGACAACGATCGTTTCGTGCCTCAGCACTTCAACGGGTCCAAACCAAGGTAAGTGTAGGGGTAAGTGCACTTCATTTTTTTCTTTTGTTGGCTATATCTATGGATAGATATATCTATGGATTGATGTAGATATATGGATAGTTAGGCTACTCTCACTCTGGTGTGCGACAAGGACCTGCCGTGACGTCACGGTCATGTGACCGCGACGTCATCATAGGTCCTGCTCACACCAGCCCTGGGAGCGGAAGCTGGCGCTTGCAATGGAGCGGTCCCGGGAGCGTCCAGAGGAGCGGAAAAGGCGGCGGAAGGTGAGTATAGCAGGACTTCCAACAGCTCTTCGGAAGGTGAGTATATGTTTTTGTTTTTTAAAGGGAACCTGTCACCCCGAAAATCGCGGGTGAGGTAAGCCCACCGACATCAGGGGCTTATCTACAGCATTCTGTAATGCTGTAGATAAGCCCCCGATGTTACCTGAAAGAGGAGAAAAAGACGTTAGATTATACTCATCCAGGGGCGGTCCCGCTGCTGGTCTGGTCGGATGGGTGTCTCCGGTCCGCTGCGGCGCCTCCCATCTTCATTCCAAGACGTCCTCTTCTGATCTTCAGCCACGGCTCCGGCGCAGGCGTACTTTGTCTGCCCTGTTGAGGGCAGAACAAAGTACTGCAATGCGCAGGCGCCGGAAAGGTCAGAGAGGCCCGGCGCCTGCGCACTGTAGCTTTGTTAATCCATAAAATTAACATTATCAGCATAGTAGATTGTATCCAGTGCATAGACTGGGTAAATAAAGTTATTGAATGCAAGATATTTATCATTTACCTCATTTATCTCTTCGTAAAATAGTAAAGCAAAGGACAAAATAACAATTAAAGTTAACATTAAGACAAACCATCAGAGATAGTATCTCTGGAAAAAAAAAGCTGTTTCATCTGTTTCACTTTTACCACATGGTGAACGGCATAAAAAAAGAGGCCATTCCTGATCTGCTGTTGATTTATTCATTCTGCCTCCCAAAGATCGCCGTATGGCTCGGCTCACATATATCCTTCACTCTATATTGAGCACTTACATGAAAGTTTCCATGTAAGTTTCCTTGTAAATTTCTGAAAAACGTGATTCAGACAAAACTGCCGACAGAATATAAGGCAAGTGAAGTCACTTTGGCCTATGATCTGGCAGTGCCCGTCTTAGGCCGGTGTCCCACTTGCGACTGCAATGCGAGAAACTCGCATCAATACCTGGCACTGCTGCCGGTACTCAGGATCGGAGCGTTCAGCTGCATAGAAATACATGCAGGCACACACTCCGGTCCCAAGTGACGGCGACAGTGCCTGGTATTGAGGCGCGAGTTACACGCATTGCAGTCGTAAGTGGGACACCGGCCTTAGGCATGCACAAAAGCACAGTCGATAATAGTGTTATGCTTCAATAAAATGATGGTCACTGCTGAACAAAAGGCAGACAGATAACTTCTCATTATAGGGAGTGGGACCATCAGGACTTTTGTCTGAATCACATACTTTGGAGATTTAGATACAAACCCCTATGTAAGTGCTCAGAGTGGATCACAGGATAAATGCGAACTAAACTTTAAAAATGATCCAAAATGTCATGAGTATGCTACCAATAAGCTTCAACTCAATCCGCAAAAATAAGAACCCACTAAGGTCCATCATCTATTAATGTTACTGGTAGCACAACGACTCTAGGAAAAAAATGACATGGCTCCCCCAAACAATTCCAGGGAAATCTGCGTGCCCAAATCGAAATTCCCCTCTACCTCCTGAGCGCCAGAGTGTGCTTAAATTGTAGTTAGCATCCACATGTTTGGCATTACTGTAGTGAGGAGAGCCAACTTATTTTATGGATTGCGTGTCTCCAGAATCACAAGCTGGGCAAAATGTATTAGGCACTACACTGGCATATTTTCAATTTTGCTCTGCAACATCCACTGTGCTTGTCTCTGGAATACAGCTAATGAGTCAAAATCATTGTTATACCTGTGAATAAATTCCCAGAGGAATGTTATTTACAGAATGGGGTCACTTGAAGGGATTTTCTGCTGTTCTGACACTTAGGGTCTCTGCAAATGGAGTCTTCAAACTAGTCTGGGAAAATTTGCGCTGCAAAAATCAGTCCTCCTTCCCCCAGGAGACCTGCCGGGTGGCCAAATAGTGCTGTACAGCCACATATGGGGTATTGCCACGTTCAGAAAAACAAGTGTAATACATTTTGCTACATTGATACCTATTTCCCCTTGTGCTAATGTAAAATCAGGGACTAAAACAACATTTTAGTGATAAAAATATAATTTTTTCTTCACCGCCCAATGGTATTATGGTAATATTCCATGAAACTCCTGTAGTGACAATATGCTTATGGCAAACCCTAGAGAAATTAATTCAAGGGTGTAGTTTTTAAAATGTGGTCACTTATGGGGTTGATCTCTGTTCTGGCATGTCAGGAGCTTTGCTAATCTTGCATGGCACCCACAAACCATTCCGGTAAAATCTGAACTGGCGCTCCTTCCCTTCTGAGCTTTGCACTTTTCCAAAAAAGTCGTTTTCAATCACTTATAGGGTATTGATGCAGTCAGGAAAATTACTTAACAAATTATGATACATTTTCTTCCATTAACCCTTTGAAAAATTAAAAACTTGGGGCTAAAACTGCATTTTAGTGGAAAAAATGTAATTCGTCATTTTCACAGCGCAATGTTGTCATTCTGGGAATTATCCAAGGGTTTAAAGTACTAACTAAACCTGAAGGGGAATTTTTCTAGAGGTGTAGTTTCAAAATGGGGTCACTTGTGGGGGGATTCTGCTGTTTTGGCATTTCAGGGGCTTTCATAATGTAACATGACATCTGCAATCTAATCCACCAAAAATTGTGCTCTAGAATTCAATTGACACTCCTTCCCCATGTGCCTTTTATAGTAATTTCCGACCACATGTGGGTATCATCATACTTGGGAGAGGAAAATGCACACAAAATTGTATGGTGCTGTCAAGATCCAGTCCAAGTTTTAGTCCTGTCTGCCCTTTTCCCGGGCTGATCACGTCAAGAGTTAACTTTGCTCTGCCTCATCCTGGGTTCAGGTTTGCTATTTAGCTCCGTTGCATCCTGCATGCAGTGTCAGTTATAGCTTCTGCCTAAGGTGTAATAGCTGACTCTGGTTATACCCTGATTTGTCCTGCTGCGATCCCTGACTGTTCCCGTGTCTGTTTATTCCCCTTCCCCCCCATTCTGACTCAATGTTTTCCCTTTGTGTTTTGACTCTCTGGTACTTGACTCAGCTTTGTCTCAGACCTGTCTCTGTCTTTTGCTCCTGGTACTTCTGCTTCCATCTGATATTGGCCCTCTGGCGCATCTGAGTTGATTTTCCCCTTTGCACTAAGTTGCTCTCCTGGTTTTTGACGCGGCTTGTTTGACTACCCTGTTGCCACCTGGTGGTGGCATCGCTGCAGGTCTGCTCTGGCAAGTGTTGCCGTCTTCCCTCCACTCTACTGTCATCTAGTGGATCGTGCATCTACCTGCATAGCTGCTGCATGACAGGTACATTTTTACCCATTACCCCTTGTGAAAGTGAAAAATGTGAGGCTAAAGCAACTTATCTGTGAAAAAAAATGACATTTTTCATTTTCAAATCCCAATGTTTCAAAGTTCTGTGAAGCTCCTGAGAACTCTAGATGCTCATCACACCCCTAGATGTATTCTTCGAGTGGTGTAATTTGCAGAATTGGGTCAATAGTGGCGGGTTTCTGCTGTTTTGGCATGTTGGGGACTCTTCAAATGCAACATGGCGTCCGCAATCTGTTCCAGCCAAATTAACGCTCAAAAATTCAAATAGTTATCTTTCCCAAACAAACCCTGGTGTGTGGTAGTTTCCAACCACATTTCGGTTATCAGCGCAGTCAGGAGAAATTCCACAACAAATCATGTGGTCCATTTTCTCCTGTTCCTCTTGTGAAAAGGAAATATTTGTGGCTAAAGCAACATTTATGGAAAATAACAATTTTTTGGATCATACTTTGTTTTAATTCCTATAAACCACATGCAGGATAACAAAGTTCCTAAATGATTTTTTTTTAAATACCTTGAAGGGTGCAGTTTTTAAAATGTGTTCACTTTTCAGCATTTTTCTGACAAACTGGCTCCTAAAGCTGTGGGCTGATGATGAGATTTTGGTGATTTTTCAATGCTGGGTACTTTTGCTGCATCAAATTGCCCCGTTCATGCATTCAGGAGTGGAGCGATAATCAGAAGAAAAGTATAATAGAAACACGTGCACCACTCCAGTATTTGGTCAGCATTTTACATCATTGTTTGTAAGAAAAAAAACAATGTGTGAACGTGGCCTTACAATTCCAGCAAAGTGATTTATAGATGACTCTCACCCACTGCTTTTTTTTTTTTTTTTTTTTTTTTTTTACACAGTGTAAACTTACTTGTGTTGCGTGTTTCAAATGCGCAACATGTCAATTTCTCTTGTTTTATGCTCAGATTTTTCCCATAGACTTGCATTAGATATGTATACAAAACAAAGAACGATACCACTTTTCTATTCTTATCCAAAAAAAATAACATGTAATATTATGTTTAACTATCTCAGATACATGTATGTGTGGGTGCCAGCCAGACAAATTGGTAAAAAAAACTATGAAGAACCTATACAGAAAGAAAACTGACCAAAAAAGTCCATGACTCATGCTATGACATAAGTATATTTTATTAGAGCCCAAGGAAGTGGGTGGTGGATATGCAAAAGTGATTGCACACACCCGATTATAAAAATTATAGTCAAGATCAAATATCAATAAATAAGGGGGGAGGCATTATTTGCCTGCAGCTATATATAAAAAAACATTGAGAAAACACATGGTCAGGACTAGTATATGCAAAATTGTGAAAAAATGCAGGATACATACGCAATGTATAGGAGCTCCCCAGGGGTAGATGCCACTCTCCTGGGGACCTCCTATGCATTGTGTATGTATCTTTAATTCTTTCACGTACTCAAACGGACTCCACATGTACCGGACATTTACATCCACAGTAAAGCCGGGGTCACAGTAGCGGATAGCATCAGATGCGATATGCTAATGACGTTCTGCTCAAACACTGCTGCGAGCGTGAGCCGAATGTCATTTTACTGCAATTTGATCCTCTCTCATGCAAGAATTGGAGCACAGATGAGGAGAAGGAGAGATGACATTTCATTCACCCCCCACATCCGATCACTGGCTCGCTCTTCTTATCTGCACCTCAAAAACATTTCTAGAATTCGCCCTTTTCTTACTTTCGACTCTGCGAAAACTCTTACTGTTTCACTTATTCATTCTCGTCTGGACTATTGTAACTCTCTACTAATCGGCCTCCCTCTTACCAAACTTTCCCCTCTCCAATCTGTCCTGAATGCTGCAGCCAGGATCATATTCCTCACCAATCGTTATACTGATGCCTCTACCTTGTGCCAGTCATTACACTGGTTACCCATCCACTCCAGAATCCAGTACAAAACTACTACCCTCATCCACAAAGCACTCCATGGCTCAGCACCACCCTACATCTCCTCTCTGGTCTCAGTCTACCAGCCTACCCGTGCCCTCGGCTCCGCTAATGACCTCAGGTTAGCATCCTCAATAATCAGAACTTCCCATTCCCGTCTCCAAGACTTTACACGTGCTGCGCCGATTCTTTGGAATGCACTACCTAGTTTAATACGATTAATCCCCAATCCCCACAGTTTTAAGCGTGCCCTAAAAACTCATTTGTTCAGATTGGCCTACCGCTTCAACACATTAACCTAACTATCTCTGTGTGGCCTATCAAAAAAAAAAAACATAATCGGGTTCCTCGTATCATGTTCTCATACACTTTATGCATGTAATAGCCCTCTGTATCTGTACTGTTACATACTTAGGCTGATAACTGGTTCATGCAGCTTTACATGAACACCTGAGCCTTACACTATGGCTGGTCCAAACAACGAAAGCAATTGTTACCATCCACCTCTCGTGTCTCCCCTTTTCCTCATAGTTTGTAAGCTTGCGAGCAGGGCCCTCATTCCTCTTGGTATCTATTTTGAACTGTGATTTCTGTTATGCTGTAATGTCTATTGTCTGTACAAGTCCCCTCTATAATTTGTAAAGCACTGCGGAATATGTTTGCGCTATATAAATAAAATTATTATCTGAGTGCGATCCGATGTTTCACACATACCCATACACTTGTGTGATCCGATTCTCGGATGCACTTGCAGCTTTCTATGATTGCTTTCTCATTTTGAATCAGCATGAGAAAATAATAGCAGATCTGAGCTGCCCCATGCAGTAACCCTGGTCCGAGTCATATGCGATGTTTTATCGCATAGCACTTGGCCGTGTTGTACGCTCGTATGAGCAAGCCCTAATGATGGTATTGACTGCCTTTTTTCCAATACATACAGTGCCTTGCGAAAGTATTCGGCCCCCTGGAACTTTTCAACCTTTTCCCACGTATCATGCTTCAAACATAAAGATACCATATGTAAATTTTTGGTGAAGAATCAACAACAAGTGGAACACAATTGTGAAGTTGAACGAAATGCATTGGTTATTTAAAATTTTTGTGGAAATTCCAAAACTGAAAAGTGGGGCGTGCAATATTATTCGGCCCCTTTAACGTAATACTTTGTTGCGCCACCTTTTGCTTCAAGTCGCTTGGAGTATATCTCTATCAGTTTTTTTACATCGAGAGACTGAAATTCTTGCCCATTCTTCCTTGGCAAACAGCTCGAGTTCGGTGAGGTTTGATGGAGATCATTTGTGAACAGCAGTTTTCAGTTCTTTCCACAGATTCTCGATTGGATTGAGGTCTGGACTTTGACTTGGCCATTCTAACACCTTGATACGTTTATTTGTGAACCATTCCATTGTAGATTTTGCTTTATGTTTGGGATCATTGTCTTTTTGGAAGACAAATCTCCATCCCAGTCTCAGGTCTTTTGCAGACTCCAACAGGTTTTCTTCAAGAATGTTCCTGTATTTGGCTCCATTTATCTTCCCATCAATTTTAACCATCTTCCCTGTCCCTGCTGAAGAAAAGCAGGCCCAAAGCATGATGCTGCCACCATGTTTGACAGTGGGGATGGTGTGTTCAGGGTGATGAGCTGTGTTGCCTTTACGCCAAACATATCATTTGGCGTTGTTGCCAAAAAGTTCGATTTTGGTTTCATCTGACCAGAGCACCTTCTTCCACATGATTGGTGTATCTCCCAGGTGGCTTGTTGCAAACTTTAAACAACACTTTTTATGGCTATCTTTGAGAAATGGCTTTCTTCCTGCCACTCTTCCATAAAGGCCAGATTTGTGCAGTGTACGACTGATTGTTGTCTTATGGACAGACTGTCCTACCTCAGCTGTAGATCTCTGCAGTTTATCCAGAGTGATCATGGTCCTCTTGGCTGCATCTGTGATCAGTCTTCTCCTTGTTTGAGATGAAAGTTTAGAGGGACGTCCGGGTCTTGGTAGATTTTCAGTGGTAGGATACTCCTTCCATTTCAATATGATCAATTGCACAGTGCTCCTTGGGATGTTTAAAGTTATGGAAATCATTTTGTATCCAAATCCGGCTTTAAGCTTCTCCACAACAGTATCACAGAGCTGCCTGTTGTGTTCCTTGGTCTTCATGATGCTCTCTGTGCTTCAAACAGAACCCTGAGACTATCACAGAGCAGGTGCATTTATACGGAGACTTGATTACACACAGGTGGATTATATTTATCATTAGGCATTTAGGACAACATTGGATCATTCAGAGATCCACAATGAACTTCTGGATTGAGTTTGTTGCACTGAAAGTAAAGGGGCCAAATAATATTGCACGCCCCATTTCACAGTTTTTGAATTTCTACAAAAATTTATAATAACCAATAGATTTTGTTCAACTTCACAATTGTGTTCCACTTGTTGATTCTTCACCAAAAATGTACATTTGGTATCTTTATGTTTGAAGCATGATATGGGGGAAAAGGTTGAAAAGTTTTTTTTTTGTTACCATAGTCATTACAATATATCATATAAAGATTGTTCTCAATTTCCACATTTGATAGCATAGCATATACCAGTCCTAGCTATATGTGTTTTCTCTATGTTCTTGTATGTGGAGTTAGATCCAGAAATATTTGGACAGTGACATAAGTTTTGGCAATTTAGTTACGGTATTTTCCAAGACCAATTCAAGACTCAGTTATATAATCAATATACGATTAAAGTGCAGACTCTCAGTTATAATTTGAAGGTATTCACATCCTAATTGGAGTAAGAGTTTAGGAATTACAGCACTTTAATATAATATTTAACATATGGTCAAAGGAGCTGTAAATGTAAGGCCGGAGTCACACTCAGCGTAGGGAAATACGGTCCGTATTTTACATGCGTAATATGCAGAAATATTCCCAAAATAGTGATCCGTATGTCATCCGTAGGCAGGGTGTGTCAGCGTATTTTGCGCCCTCCGTATGTAATTCGTATGGCATCCGTACAGCGAGATTTTCTCGCCCGCTTGCAAAACGGACATACAATGGATCCGTGGGCTCAAATATTCATGAAAACATATATACAGATATCTACTATATAATTGTCTAAGGGTCCCTTTCGTCTTTCTGTCTGTCCTTCTTTCAGTCACGGTTATTCATTCACTGATTGGTTTCGGCAGCTGCCTGTCATAGCTGCCGCGACCAATCAGCGACGGCCACAGTCCGGAAGAAAATGGCCGCTCCTTCCTCCCCACAGTCAGTGCCCGGCGTCTGCATACTCCCCTCCGGTCAGCGCTCACACAGGGTTAACCCTGTGTAAGCACCTTTTTACTATTCATGCTGCCTGCATGCATTGCGGTTTCGCGAGATGATGACGTAGTGGTCTCGCATCTCGCGAGACCACAATGCAATCTTCAGACCGGAGCGCGCAACAACAAGCATCGGGAACCGGCCGCTTCGATCCGGAGTCTCAAGGAGGTGAGTATGTAACTATTTTTTATTTTAATTTTTTTTTTAACAGGGATATGATGCATACTACGTGGCTCTGTGCTGTATACTACGTGGCTCTGTGCTGTATACTACG